>NW_027208585.1:0-53225 GCF_027789765.1 Dendropsophus ebraccatus
GTGATGTCATGATCTGTAGTGATGGATAGGCTGTATTCTCAGTGATGTCACTGATCTCTAGTGATGGATAGGCTGTATTCTCAGTGATGTCTCCTCTGATCTCTAGTGATGGATAGGCTGTATTCTCAGTGATGTCACCGCTGATCTCTAGTGATGGATAGGCTGTATTCTCAGTGATGTCACCGCTGATCTCTAGTGATGGATAGGCTGTATTCTCAGTGATGTAACTGATCTCTAGTGATGGATAGGCTGTATTCTCAGTGATGTCACTGATCTCTAGTGATGGATAGGCTGTATTCTCAGTGATGTCACTGATCTCTAGTGATGGATAGGCTGTATTCTCAGTGATGTCACTGCTGATCTCTAGTGATGGATAGGCTGTATTCTCAGTGATGTCACTGATCTCTAGTGATGGATAGGCTGTATTCTCAGTGATGTCACCGCTGATCTCTAGTGATGGATAGGCTGTATTCTCAGTGATGTCACTGATCTCTAGTTATAGATAGGCTGTATTCTCAGTGATGTCACTGATCTCTAGTGATGGATAGGCTGTTATCATAGTGATGTCACCGCTGATCTCTAGTGATGGATAGGCTGTATTCTCAGTGATGTCACTGATCTCTAGTGATGGATAGGCTGTATTCTCAGTGATGTCACTGATCTCTAGTGATGGATAGGCTGTATTCTCAGTGATGTCACCGCTGATCTCTAGTGATGGATAGGCTGTATTCTCAGTGATGTCACTGATCTCTAGTGATGGATAGGCTGTATTCTCAGTGATGTCACTGATCTCTAGTGATGGATAGGCTGTATTCTCAGTGATGTCACTGATCTCTAGTGATGGATAGGCTGTATTCTCAGTGATAAATTTGAAGGAGACAGCACTTTGTAGAGTGAAAAACAGTGACTTTTATTCACACCTCAATGTTGCGACGTTTCGGCTATACACAGTAGCCTTCCTCAAGCATAAAACCAAGTGCCAATACACACACTTATATATGTGAACACTACAATCAATTTCAAAGCATCAGCTGTGAATCTTATAAACAGTGATAGAGCAATTCCAAAGTAATCAAAGAATATAGATGTTTAGTGAAGTATATACAATAAAAACATACAAATCATCATGTGTCTGTGTTCATTAATATTCATAAATATGTGACATAGGGAGCGATCCTCACACCGATCGCTCTATAATCCCAATATTTAGTATATAAACAATAAAACAACAAGTGACAATCATGTGTATACTATATACTATAATGAAAACGAGGGAGGGATGTTATTACCTAACACACAAGGATGAATGGCGTCCCATGACTCCAGGTGTACCAAGGCGCAGAAACAATGACTACACTGGTGCCGCGTCACTATCCGGCTGCCGCGCATGCGCACAGCAGTCGGCTGTTCCGCGGCGGCCATCTTAAAAAAGGGCTGAGATGCCAGGAGTTCGGTTATAGTGAATATCATGTCAAAGCAATAAATTAATGTTGCGAATCTACTAAGGTGGATTATACAGGGAAGACATGAATAGTAGCGAAGCATATGTGTCGGTTGGTAGAAACTCACAGCCCCGCTCACAACAACAGTGGATCGTATTATGGGCTTATATATATACGTGACGTCACCTTCCCTGGTGGACTGCGCCACTTTCTATGACTGTATGTCGAAACTCCAACCTCATGTTTATATATGGCAATCTACACATAGTGCTAACTACCACATAGTCAACACAGCAGACCACCAATGAACCTCCGGTAAACCAAGAGACTATCATTGGGGCTGACGTGGAGTTCAACTCAAGTCAATTATTGAGGCAAGGGACAAGTTGCACTGTATAGTGCTTACAAGGACGAATAGCACTATATAGTGCTTACAGGGACAGATTACACTGTGTAGTGTTTACAGGGACATATTGCACCATATAGTGCTAACAAGAACACATTGCACTGTGTAGTGCTTACAGGGACACATAAGGGCAAATAGATTCGCATCATCAACCCATACTAGTCCACACTGATTCCACCACTACCATGACTTTACAGAAAAATTAAACAAAATATAAAGTGCAAAAAAATAATAATCAGCCTCTTAATAAACATAACTCCATGTGCATGAAAAGATGACATCAAAATTCTGATATAAAGATATTTAGATGGAGAGTAAAGGGAGCCAAATAAAGTTTCCAAGCTTGTGGTTGGTAGTTTTCCATCCAATCCCATAGATGAATTATCTAGAAGAAAAGAAACAAGAAGGTTACTGATCAAAGTAAATCAATATAGATAAATACAACTCTGTGTAATATTGGCACTAGGTAACCTCCCACTACAGAGATGTGGAAGGACAGGATCACAGGGACACACCGCGTTACAGTCGTATCCCAGATGGCACATTCAATGGTATACTATCAGATGTTGAATTCCAAATTCAAACCATGTGGGGCCAAGCTGTTCAGTTTATGTATCCACATAAGTTCTCTCTTTTTTAATTCTGCCACCCTATCCCCTCCTCTGCGTCTTCTTGGGATCCTGTCAGTGATAGCGAATCTCAGGTCCTCTACTCTGAGACATTTCCACAAAATGGTTGGAAACAGGCAAATCCACTCTCTTGGTTCTTATTGTGGACCTATGTTTATTGATCCTTGATCTACAATTCACAGTCGTTTCCCCTACATATACCATTTTGCAGGGGCAGGTAAGTACATATATCACAAAGTCAGTACGGCATGTCAAATAACTACGGATCTTGTAGACCTGTCCTGTCAGAGGATGTTGAAAAGTAGGGCCTTTTAACATTAGGGGGCAATTGCTACACCCCAGACAAGGGAAACAGCCATTTTTAGAGGGCCTAAGACATCCCTGAGTAGTGATGGATGTGGGACCCAAATCTGCCCTAACTAGGGTATCCTTCAGATTTCTAGGCCTCCTATATGCCATCCTGGGGGCTGTATTAAACTCCTCTATCTGTGGGAATGCCCTACCAAGTACACCCCATTCTTTCTGTAGTATTCGTGAGACATGTCTGCTGGCATGGGAATATGTAGTCACAACTGTCATCCGTGGATTAGTCCTTGTCTCCTGTGGATTCGTGGTTGGTCTGGGGGATAGGGCCTTCTCTCTCTGTTGAGCAATTAACATCGGGGGATACTTCCTTGCCCTAAATTTCTCACACATGGTATCAAGTCTTTTTGGGAGTCTCGTCTGGTCTTGTACAATCCTGGTCACTCTCAGCAATTGGCTGTATGGTAGAGAGCGGACCATCGGTCGTGGGGTGGAAGCTGTCAAATTGAAGTAAATTATTCCTATCGGTCGGCTTTACATAGAGGTCCGTCAACAATCTGTCACCTTCTCTGTAGACCCAAGTATCCAGAAACTGTATCCCTTCATCTGAGGCTACATATGTAAATTTTGACCGTCTCATCTATAGTGTTAAGATAGCGGTAAAAGGACATTAGTTCTTCATCTGTGCCCTTCCAGATGACAAAGACATCGTCTATGTATCTCCACCACCTCAGGACATGCCCGAAGTGGTGGGACACATAGACGTGTCTATCCTCCAACGCTGCCATATACATATTGGCATATGTAGGCGCGACATTACTGGCCCATTGCGGTCCCACGCCGCTGGGCATAGAACTGGTCACGGAACAAAAAATAATTTTTTGTCAGAATGATGGTCAGCAAGTCCAGTAGGAATTTTTTAGCATGAGGTGTGATGTCTGAGTAGTCAAGGGCCTCCTCGACTGCCCCTATTCCCCTAGTGTGGTCAATAGACGTATACAGGGATGTAACATCAAAGGATACAAGGATCACCCGCTCTGTCACGACTACCTCCTTCAATTTACACAAAAGTCTTGAGTGTCCCTAATGTACGACCTGGCACATGTGGCAAACCTCTGAGCACCTTATCCAGGTAAATAGCCAGAGGGCCAAACACAGAGCCACAGCCTGCCACTATAGGGCGTCCAGGAGGGGTTTTTAGACACTTATGGATTTTGGGAAGTATGTACAGGACAGGGGTCACTGGGTTTGTAACTTCCAAGAAATCCCTGAGTTGGGTATCAATGATATTTAATGCATACGCATCAGCAATAATCCCATCAATCTCGTTTTTTATCTCCACCAATGGATCACGATCCAACGGAAAATATACCTCACGATCAGATAGCTGTCTCTCAATTTCAGCAGTGTATTGGCTCGTATCCATCACCACCAAAGCTCCCCCTTTATCAGCGGGTTTGATGGTGATGGAATTGTCCATCCTAAGTACATCTATCGCTTCCCTTTCTTTCCTCGACATGTTATTGAAGCTATTAAATAAGTGTGTGTGTTTCAGTCTATCCATTTGTTGTATTACATTAGTTTTAAATGTTTCAATCACTGGGTTCGTAATGGGTGGGTTAAAACCACTTCTTTTACGTAACCCCACATCACCCAAATTGAGTTCACTTGGACCCTCTAGTCCCTTATCACATTTATCAGACTTTTCAGAGAACCACACTTTTAATTTAAGCTGGCGATACATTTCATGTAAGTCAAGGTCTAGTTGAAACCAATCAATACTATTCTGTGAGCAGAAAGACAATCCTTTGTTTAAAACATTCATTTCAGTCTCTGTAAGATTACGTGAAGAAATATTTACCACGAGATGTGTATCAGATGGATCACTCATGGGTTCGGAGTCGACTGGTTCTGAATAGAGTCTCTCCGAGCAGGTTTCGGCGTGGCTCTGCGTTGATTGCCCGTTGTTCCCCGGTCCTTCTTGTATGGTCTGCCATCATTGTCTCTTGTATCTCCTCCTGTGTTTCCTCCCACCCCGTCTGGGGCGTCCTGTGGATCTAAAAAATGGCCGATTCATTGTCAATGTTATCCTGTGTATCAGAGGTATTAGATCTTCTCTTCCTCTTTTGGGGACCCTTCCCATTATGATTGTTCTGTCTCTGACCACCAACACCATTTTTTTGCCAGGTATAAATCTTTCCACCACGATAGTCATCCTCATCTCTATTCCATTTTTGTCTCTTTACTTTCTCCAACTTATCACGAAAGCCATTCAATGATTGTTCCGCACTCTCCCGATATTCCTGTAACTCAGTAGCAGTCAAAGTCCCAGCCAGGCATTCATTCACTTCTCTCAGATGATCATTCGCTATATTTATCTCTATTTGCAAAAAGTCCAAGTTAAGTAGCATAATCTCCTTCGCATACTGGTTGGAGATTTGTGCAAAACGGTCACAATACTGTACATTAGAAGGAAACAAGTTAGGTGACAGTTGAGACCTCATTCCTCTGGGTATGCGTCCAGCCCTATAATATTCGCCAATGGTCATCAGATGTAACTCCAAGGAGATCAATTTTTTAGATATATTCTCCCACCTCCGTTTAGTATTGTCCAAATCAGGCACCCTCAGGAACGGCACCACACCCGGTACTCCACTCATAATCCTGTCCACATCATCACTGGAGTGAAAAAAGGCTGCAGATGCGGTGGCCATCTTGGCCAAAAAAGTCACACAGAACAATTAGACAAAAAACTTTTCAAAACTAATATATATGCCGTGCCCGCTACGGAGTCCAATCAGTCACTGAATATAGTATAACAGCACAAGCGAAATAGAAAAAAGTAGAAAAAATTATGGATTAGTGCACGCCTCACCAGACTGGGCTAAATGTCCGGGATTATCCAATAAATTTATTGGATAATCCCGGACATTGAGCCCAGTCTGGTGAGGCGTGCACTAATCCATAATTTTTTCTACTTTTTTCTATTTCGCTTGTGCTGTTATACTATATTCAGTGTATTCTCAGTGATGTCACTGCTGATCTCTAGTGATGGATAGGCTGTATTCTCAGTGATGTCACTGCTGATCTCTAGTGATGGATAGGCTGTATTCTCAGTGATGTCACTGATCTCTAGTGATGGATAGGCTGTATTCTCAGTGATGTCACTGCTGATCTCTAGTGATGGATAGGCTGTATTCTCAGTGATGTCACCGCTGATCTCTAGTGATGGATAGGCTGTATTCTCAGTGATGTCACTGCTGATCTCTAGTGATGGATAGGCTGTATTCTCAGTGATGTCACTGCTGATCTCTAGTGATGGATAGGCTGTATTCTCCGCGATGCGTAGGCTGTATTCTCAGTGATGATAGGCTGTATTCTCAGGAATGGATAGGCTGTATTCTCAGGAATGGATAGGCTGTATTCTCAGGAATGGATAGGCTGTATTCTCAGGGATGGATAGGCTGTATTCTCAGTGATGGATAACTCTATTGTTTTTGCAGGGAGCAGCCTGTTCCAGAGTTCTTGCACCTATGACCTATTGGGACCACATGGAGCCCTCGTATACCAGGCAGAGGAGAATCGGGAATGCTGTGGACCTCGGATGGATGTCCGTATCCGGAACATTCAGGGTTACAATGTCTTTAACATGTATATACCTTCTGAATGCTGCAGCTGGGAGACACGGGTAAGTCACCTCTATATATCCTGGTGTTGTGTCATGTTGCGTCTGCCAGGGGTGTTAGTCGTTATTTGCAGGGGTAGGTGTTGCGGTTTCGGGCTCGGAGTGCTATCTGGCCTCTCTGGTTCCCAACATGCACTGGTTATAGGTGCAGGATCAGTCCCTGGTGTCCCTGTAATGTGCTGGGACTGAGGAACCACCAAATCCAGATCAGCAAACTCCATAAGGAAAGAGTACGATGCCTTTAGGAACAAGTTCACACACAGCGGCTTTGCTTTTGAGTCTGATCGTCTGCGTTCTCTTGTAATTCTGAAGATTAGTTTAGTTGTGCTTGTTCAGGAGAATAGGCGGCTACCAGGGGGCCTGTGTAATAGTGCAGGACTCTGTCAGGGGGACTGTAGATTCTTGAAAGAAGATACCAGAACTAACGGTAGTGAATAGAACTGAATAAAGCTGGAAGAGATCACACCATGCTAGATCCAGGAAGAGGGTCCTCAGGTGTGATCATCTGAAAGGGGCCAATCCCTCGACTTATCCCAAAGTGATCTAGCAAGGTCAGCGGGGTACTTCGGCTAGCAGCAACTTCTCCAACCGCTGAGCATAGTCCTTCTTGTAGCTCTCAGGACTTCCTGACAAAGAGTTGTAGTGAATAAGTCCCCTCGAGGTAGACAGGTTTAGGGCCACGTTTAGTGGTAGGTGCTCGTACAGACAACACAAGTCATAAGTGCAGGGAGTCGCTTGCAGAAGGAATAGAGTCTCCCTGGTTAGAGGCACTCTGCACCTGGCTACCCAGGAACTAGCTAGGAGTAAGAGAAGCTGGGGCTAGATCCCTATGGAGGAGAGCTTGAGGCAACATAGGTTAGAACCTTCTAGAAGCTACTGGTGATGAGAATGGGAGAGTTGGCTGCCAACCATACTCTGCACATACAAAGTAACAAAACATTCACCTAACATTAACTCTTAATGTCTTCAATTTCCCGGTCCTCTTGGGTATTCATCATGGTGGTCCGGAGTGGAATAGTGACCCACCCGGACTATTGGTACTGGCACCTACAAAAAGGGGAGCTGACCTAAGGAAGGTGTGTGTACTGTGTTGGTGCTTGACGAGTAATCACAGAGTCTCTTTAGCATAAGTAAAGTCTTGTTTACTCTGAAGTAGCTGGAAACAGGCAGCAGATAATACAGCTTTGCCTTGATACAATACTGTACACTTGATAAGATACTTAATACTTTAGGATCCTGATCTGTACTGAGAGTAGAGAGAGTGGTACAGCTGTGCTGGCTGAGTTGCATGCTGAGAAGTAGAAAAGAAGATCAGAGAAGTAGAGAGGGGGATGTCCAGAGAGTCCCAACCCAAGTAGTACAGTACTGAGATAGAGTTCATAGGCTTTTAGCAACTTTGCTCTATCCGGATCAGTTCCTTTACTTTCTATATGGATACTGTCCTACAATGTGTCTCTCCTTGTCCACAGTGTGGGTTAGGATGATCCCTGACTTGTCCTCTCTAGTCAAAGTTTAAGGGTCCTATTACACAGAGCGATTTTTTTTACAATTAATGACTAACGATAAAGGATCGCAAATGAGATTGTTTTTCGTTAAACTGAAATCGTTCACCATATTACAGAGAACGATAATCGTAAGTGACGATCGTTACTGCGATCGTTACTATGATCGTTTATTCCTTCTGATCCCAGCAAAACAATGGGCAATGTGCTATTACACTGAACGATTAGTGAAAAAAACGCGAAATTTGAGCGAACGGATGTGGAATTACAGGGAACAATTAACGATAATTTTAAGTTCAGATCTAAATCAACGATTTACGATTTTTCGATTGTTGCCTGCAATTACACAGAACGATTATCGTTTAAATTTGAACAATATAACAATTTTTCGCACGTTAATCGTCCCGTGTAATAGGGCCCTAACACTGCATGGTGTTGAGTGTTCAGCTGTCTGTGGACCTGGCAGGAGCCTGAGCCCAACTGGACTACTGTAGAGAGCGTTCTGGCTTGTGTCCTTCCTCTACAGAGTCTAACGACAAAAGACCCTACACTTCCATGTGACTTCCTATCTACAGCCCCTGTAAGGTGTGCTGTGAGTGGGTGAGGAGAGCGTATGTGAGAAGTAAAGAGAGAGATGATAGGTGAAAGGCAGAAAGAACTCTCATTGGTGTGCATATCCATGTGACACACAAGCCTACAGCCTTACAAAAAACTGAGCATATACACTTAGAACAACGACATCTTGTGGCGAAACTCTGGTACTACTACATAACCACTTATACTTGAAAGTACAGGCAACTTCAGCAGCCACCGCTAATCAAATGGCGAACGTTCGGGTTCGGATGGACTCGAACCCGGTTCGCTCATCTCTAGTGACATTTGGGTTTTAGGATTGGAGTGATGAGGTCTGGGTGTCAGGATTGGGGTGTTGAGATCTGGGTGTCAGGATTGGGGTGTTGAGGTCTGGGTGTCAGGATTGGTGTGATGAGGTCTGGGTGTCAGGATTGGGGTGATGAGGTCTGGGTGTCAGGATTGGGGTGTTGAGATCTGGGTGTCAGGATTGGGGTGTTGAGGTCTGGGTGTCAGGATTGGGGTGATGAGATCTGGGTGTCAGGATTGGGGTGATGAGGTCTGGGTGTCAGGATTGGGGTGATGAGATCTGGGTGTCAGGATTGGTGTGATATCTGGGTGTCAGGATTGGTGTGATGAGATCTGGGTGTCAGGATTGGTGTGATGAGGTCTGGGTGTCAGGATTGGGGTGATGAGGTCTGGGTGTCAGGATTGGGGTGATGAGGTCTGGGTGTCAGGATTGGGGTGATGAGGTCTGGGTGTCAGGATTGGGGTGATGAGGTCTGGGTGTCAGGATTGGGGTGATGAGGTCTGGGTGTCAGGATTGGTGTGATGAGGTCTGGGTGTCAGGATTGGGGTGATGAGGTCTGGGTGTCAGGATTGGGGTGATGAGGTCTGGGTGTCAGGATTGGTGTGATGAGGTCTGGGTGTCAGGATTGGGGTGATGAGGTCTGGGTGTCAGGATTGGGGTGTTGAGGTCTGGGTGTCAGGATTGGGGTGTTGAGGTCTGGGTGTCAGGATTGGGGTGATGAGGTCTGGGTGTCAGGATTGGGGTGATGAGGTCTGGGTGTCAGGATTGGGGTGATATCTGGGTGTCAGGATTGGGGTGATGAGGTCTGGGTGTCAGGATTGGGGTGATGAGGTCTGGGTGTCAGGATTGGGGTGATGAGGTCTGGGTGTCAGGATTGGGGTGATGAGGTCTGGGTGTCAGGATTGGGGTGATGAGGTCTGGGTGTCAGGATTGGGGTGATGAGGTCTGGGTGTCAGGATTGGGGTGATGAGGTCTGGGTGTCAGGATTGGTGTGATGAGGTCTGGGTGTCAGGATTGGGGTGATGAGGTCTGGGTGTCAGGATTGGGGTGATGAGGTCTGGGTGTCAGGATTGGGGTGATGAGGTCTGGGTGTCAGGATTGGGGTGATGAGGTCTGGGTGTCAGGATTGGGGTGATGAGGTCTGGGTGTCAGGATTGGGGTGATATCTGGGTGTCAGGATTGGTGTGATATCTGGGTGTCAGGATTGGGGTGATGAGGTCTGGGTGTCAGGATTGGGGTGATGAGGTCTGGGTGTCAGGATTGGGGTCATGAGGTCTGGGTGTCAGGATTGGGGTGATGAGGTCTGGGTGTCAGGATTGGGGTGATGAGGTCTGGGTGTCAGGATTGGGGTGATGAGGTCTGGGTGTCAGGATTGGGGTCATGAGGTCTGGGTGTCAGGATTGGGGTGATGAGGTCTGGGTGTCAGGATTGGGGTGATGAGGTCTTCATCTACCAGTAGAGAGTCGCGAGCACGGGCTTAGCTAGGATTCATGGGGCCCCATAGCAAAAAACTTTATGGGGCCCTCTATACACTAATATATATATAATTATTATTATTATTTTTTTTCTCTCTCTCTCTCTCTCTCTATCTATATATCTATATATATATCTATATATCTATATATATATATATATATATATCTTCTACCTCTCTATATATATCTTCTACCTCTCTATATATATCTTCTACCTCTCTATATATATCTTCTACCTCTCTTTCTCTCTATCTCTATCTCTCTATCTCTATCTCTCTGTCTGTCTATCTATCTCTCTCTCTCTATCTCTCTCTATATCTCTCTCTATATCTCTCTCTCTCTCTCTCTGTCTGTCTTTCTGTCTCTCTCTCTCTATATCTCTCTCTCTATCTCTCTCTCTATCTGTGTATATATATATATATATATATATATATAGCAAAAAATCCTACGTGTAGCCACAACAGTGACTGGCAGAGGAGAGAGCCAATGTCTGCTTGTTCTGTCCGTCCACTGTATAGAACTATAACAGGTATTAGGAGCCTCATGGTTATATACATAGGTGCAGGAGCAGATTGCCTTCTGCTTAACCCTTTATTTACATGCTGCAACACAAACAAAGGGTTAATACAGAAGACAATTAGCTCTCTCCTTCACTACTCCTGCACTGATAACCTCTGACCTCCTGCGGTCAGAGGTTATCAGAGTAGTGAGGCAGAGAGCTAATTGTTAACCCTTTTTTGTGTTGCAGCATGTAAGAGAACACTGGGTCACTTACACACTGCAGTAACTAAAGGGTTAAGCAGAAGAACACAGGAGGCTCTTATCTTACCTGGGCCCCCTCCCTCCACGGGCCCCATAGCAATCGCCTTCCCTGCCTCTATGGTAGCTACGCCACTGGTTGTGAGGCTGATATACACATGACTTATAATATGTGCAGATACCAGGTCTTACAGTTGGGGAGGGGGTGGTGTCACCGCTTGATGTTCTCCAGTTACAGGTCGCTGACTCCTCAGGTCAGATCCTCGGTTTCATAGAACAGAACTGGTCCTTTTCTGCTGCTTCCTTCAACGTCCTGGACCCATTAAATCAGATCTGTCTAAAAGTGAAAGGACCGGGATGGGGAGAAGGCTTCATGTCTGACCGAGTCTACCAGGTAAGTAGCCGCCTGTCACCCCCGATGGAGTCTGTATACATGAGGGCCCCTCCCCCTGTATATTGTAATATGATGATCCCCCCCCCAGGTGCTGTCAGCTGATAAAGCCTTCATGGTCGGCCATATCACACGAGTCTGGAAAGGATTTCAGAAGGAAATGTTCTCCAGAGAAGACAAATATGTTGTCGAATTCCCACCAGACATGGACGTCTCCATGAAAGCCATCCTGGTATCCTGCGCCATGCTGATTGTAAGTACGAGGGGCAATAATATACACACTATATGGTAAGTGATGTCACCGCTGATTTCTAGTGATGGATAGGCTATATTCTCAGTGATGTCACTGATCTCTAGTGATGGATAGGCTGTATTCTCAGTGATGTCACCGCTGATCTCTAGTGATGGATAGGCTGTATTCTCAGTGATGTCACCGCTGATCTCTAGTGATGGATAGGCTGTATTCTCAGTGATGTCACTGAGAATACAGCCTATCCATCACTAGAGATCAGTGACATCACTGAGAATACAGCCTATCCATCACTAGAGATCAGCGGTGACATCACTGAGAATACAGCCTATCCATCACTAGAGATGGATAGGCTGTATTCTCAGTGATGTCATTGCTGATCTCTAGTGATGGATAGGCTGTATTCTCAGTGATGTCACTGATCTCTAGTGGTGGATAGGCTGTATTCTCAGTGATGTCACTGCTGATCTCTAGTGATGGATAGGCTGTATTCTCAGTGATGTCACTGATCTCTAGTGATGGATAGGCTGTATTCTCAGTGATGTCACTGATCTCTAGTGATGGATAGGCTGTATTCTCAGTGATGTCACTGATCTCTAGTGATGGATAGGCTGTATTCTCAGTGATGTCACTGATCTCTAGTGATGGATAGGCTGTATTCTCAGTGATGTCACTGCTGATCTCTAGTGATGGATAGGCTGTATTCTCAGTGATGTCACTGATCTCTAGTGATGGATAGGCTGTATTCTCAGTGATGTCACTGATCTCTAGTGATGGATAGGCTGTATTCTCAGTGATGTCACTGATCTCTAGTGATGGATAGGCTGTATTCTCAGTGATGTCACTGATCTCTAGTGATGGATAGGCTGTATTCTCAGTGATGACACTGCTGATCTCTAGTGATGGATAGGCTGTATTCTCAGTGATGTCACCGCTGATCTCTAGTGATGGATAGGCTGTATTCTCAGTGATGTCACCGCTGATCTCTAGTGATGGATAGGCTGTATTCTTAGTGATGTCACAGCTGATCTCTAGTGATGGATAGGCTGTATTCTCAGTGATGTCACTGATCTCTAGTGATGGATAGGCTGTATTCTCAGTGATGTCACTGCTGATCTCTAGTGATGGATAGGCTGTATTCTCAGTGATGTCACCGCTGATCTGTAGTGATGGATAGGCTGTATTCTCAGTGATGTCACCGCTGATCTCTAGTGATGGATAGGCTGTATTCTCAGTGATGTCACTGATCTCTAGTGATGGATAGGCTGTATTCTCAGTGATGTCACCGCTGATCTCTAGTGATGGATAGGCTGTATTCTCAGTGATGTCACTGATCTCTAGTGATGGATAGGCTGTATTCTCAGTGATACTGATCTCTAGTGACGGATAGGCTGTATTCTCTGTGACGTCCACGCTGATCTGTAGTGATGGATAGGCTGTATTCTCAGTGATGTCACTGATCTCTAATGATGGATAGGCTGTATTCTCAGTGATGTCACCGCTGATCTCTAGTGATGGATAGGCTGTATTCTCAGTGATGTCACAGCTGTTCTCTAGTGATAGATAGGCTGTATTCTCAGTGATGTCACTGCTGATCTCTAGTGATGGATAGGCTGTATTCTCAGTGATGTCACTGATCTCTAGTGATGGATAGGCTGTATCCTTAGTGATGTCACTGATCTCTAGTGATGGATAGGCTGTATTCTCAGTGATGTCACCGCTGATCTCTAGTGATGGATAGGCTGTATTCTCAGTGATGTCACCGCTGATCTCTAGTGATGGATAGGCTGTATTCTTAGTGATGTCAAATCTGATCTGTAGTGATGGATAGGCTGTATTCTCAGTCATGTCTCTGATCTCTAGTGATGGATAGGCTGTATTCTCAGTGATGTCACTGATCTCTAGTGATGGATAGGCTGTATTCTCAGTGATGTCACCGCTGATCTCTAGTGATGGATAGGCTGTATTCTCAGTGATGTCACGGATCTCCAGTGATGGATAGGCTGTATTCTCACTGTTGTCACCGCTGATCTCTAGTGATGGATAGGCTGTATTCTCAGTGATGTCACCGCTGATCTCTAGTGATGGATAGGCTGTATTCTCAGTGATGTCACGGATCTCCAGTGATGGATAGGCTGTATTCTCACTGTTGTCACCGCTGATCTCTAGTGATGGATAGGCTGTATTCTCAGTGATGTCCCTGATCTCCAGTGATGGATAGGCTGTATTCTCAGTGATGTCACCGCTGATCTCTAGTGATGGATAGGCTGTATTCTCAGTGATGTCACTGATCTCTAGTGATGGATAGGCTGTATTCTCAGTGATGCCACTGATCTCCAGTAATGGATAGGCTGTATTCTCAGTGATGTCACTGCTGATCTGTAGTGATGGATAGGCTGTATTCTCAGTCATGTCTCTGATCTCTAGTGATGGATAGGCTGTATTCTCAGTGATGTCACTGATCTCTAATGATGGATAGGCTGTTTTCTCAGTGATGTCACCGCTGATCTCTAGTGATGGATAGGCTGTATTCTCAGTGATGTCACTGATCTCTAGTGATGGATAGGCTGTATTCTCAGTGATGTCACTGCTGATCTCTATTGATGGATAGGCTGTATTCTCAGTGATGTCACCACTGATCTCTAGTGATGGATAGGCTGTATTCTCAGTGATGTCACTGATCTCTAGTGATGGATAGGCTGTATTCTTAGTGATGTCACTGCTGATCTCTAGTGATGGATAGGCTGTACTCTCAGTGATGTCACTGATCTCTAGTGATGGATAGGCTGTATTCTCAGTGATGTCACTGATCTCTAGTGATGGATAGGCTGTATTCTCAGTGATGTCACCGCTGATCTCTAGTGACGGATAGGCTGTATTCTCAGTGATGTCACTGATCTCTAGTGATGGATAGGCTGTTTTCTCAGTGATGTCACCGCTGATCTCTAGTGATGGATAGGCTGTATTCTCAGTGATGTCACTGATCTCTAGTGATGGATAGGCTGTATTCTCAGTGATGTCACTGATCTCTAGTGATGGATAGGCTGTATTCTCAGTGATGTCACCGCTGATCTCTAGTGATGGATAGGCTGTATTCTCAGTGATGTCACCGCTGATCTCTAGTGATGAATAGGCTGTATTCTCAGTGATGTCACCGCTGATCTCTAGTGATGGATAGGCTGTATTCTCAGTGATGTCACCGCTGATCTCTAGTGATGGATAGGCTGTATTCTCAGTGATGTCACCGCTGATCTCTAGTGATGGATAGGCTGTATTCTCAGTGATACTGATCTCTAGTGATGGATAGGCTGTATTCTCAGTGATGTCACTGATCTCTAGTGATGGATAGGCTGTATTCTCAGTGATGTCACTGCTGATCTCTAGTGATGGATAGGCTGTATTCTCAGTGATGTCACCACTGATCTCTAGTGATGGATAGGCTGTATTCTCAGTGATGTCACTGATCTCTAGTGATGGATAGGCTGTATTCTTAGTGATGTCACTGCTGATCTCTAGTGATGGATAGGCTGTACTCTCAGTGATGTCACTGATCTCTAGTGATGGATAGGCTGTATTCTCAGTGATGTCACTGATCTCTAGTGATGGATAGGCTGTATTCTCAGTGATGTCACTGATCTCTAGTGATGGATAGGCTGTTTTCTCAGTGATGTCACCGCTGATCTCTAGTGATGGATAGGCTGTATTCTCAGTGATGTCACTGATCTCTAGTGATGGATAGGCTGTATTCTCAGTGATGTCACTGATCTCTAGTGATGGATAGGCTGTATTCTCAGTGATGTCACCGCTGATCTCTAGTGATGGATAGGCTGTATTCTCAGTGATGTCACCGCTGATCTGTAGTGATGGATAGGCTGTATTCTCAGTGATGTCACTGATCTCTAGTGATGGATAGGCTGTATTCTCAGTGATGTCACTGCTGATCTATAGTAATGGATAGGCTGTATTCTCAGTGATGTCACTGCTGATCTCTAGTGATGGATAGGCTGTATTCTCAGTGATGTCACTGATCTCTAGTGATGGATAGGCTGTATTCTCAGTGATGTCACTGATCTCTAGTGATGGATAGGCTGTATTCTCAGTGATGTCACCGCTGATCTCTAGTGATGGATAGGCTGTATTCTCAGTGATGTCACCGCTGATCTCTAGTGATGGATAGGCTGTATTCTCAGTGATGTCACTGATCTCTAGTGATGGATAGGCTGTATTCTCAGTGATGTCACTGCTGATCCCTAGTGATGGATAGGCTGTATTCTCAGTGATGTCACTGCTGATCTCTAGTGATGGATAGGCTGTATTCTCAGTGATGTCACTGCTGATCTCTAGTGATGGATAGGTTGTATTCTCAGTGATGTCACTGATCTCTAGTGATGGATAGGTTGTATTCTCAGTGATGTCACTGATCTCTAGTGATGGATAGGCTGTATTCTCAGTGATGTCACTGCTGATCTCTAGTGATGGATAGGCTGTATTCTCAGTGATGTCACTGCTGATCTCTAGTGATGGATAGGCTGTATTCTCAGTGATGTCACTGATCTCTAGTGATGGATAGGCTGTATTCTCAGTGATGTCACCTCTGATCTCTAGTGATGGATAGGCTGTATTCTCAGTGATGTCACTGCTGATCTCTAGTGATGGATAGGCTGTATTCTCAGTGATGTCACCGCTGATCTCTAGTGATGGATAGGCTGTACTCTCAGTGATGTCACTGATCTCTAGTGATGGATAGGCTGTATTCTCAGTGATGTCACCGCTGATCTCTAGTGATGGATAGGCTGTGATTCTCATTTTTATTTTACAGGATCTTTTGGAACATGAGAGGCAAAGAAATTCGAGGAATTACGATTGAGGACCTTGTACCTTGTCTGTTGGGCAGTGGAGGACTTTGCACTCTGTACAGTATTGCGCGGCCGGTGTGTTGGGGAGAGATATATGTGTATACCCTCCAGGACCGGACCACCCCTCCCCTTCTCACTGTCGTCTGTGTTATTTTCTGATGTATTTATAAATATTCGTGTTTCTGCCCCCCCACACACACACACACTGCTGAGATGTAATCTGCGCTCCCACCACTAGATGGCAGCCTACCTCCGGGTGTAGACTATGCTCATCCGCCAGCAGTTTCAGTGATGGAAAAACAATCATATAGTAAATGAATTGGCACCTTATATAATAAACTGAGGGTGAGTTACTGCTCTCTGCTGTCAGCCATCTCTCTCTACGGTGTCTCCATCAGATGATTACAGCGGCGGCAGCGTGGGAAATATTCAGACACCGAGCCCCAAGAACTGCAAATATGTCTCTGAGGCAGTATGTTGTTGTGCAGTATGATGCTGGATTATACAGGTGGGGCAGTATGTAGTGGTGCAGTATGATGCTGGATTATACAGTTGGGGCAGTATGTAGTGGTGCAGTATGATGCTGTATTATACAGGTGGGGCAGTATGTAGTGATGCAGTATGATGCTGGATTATACAGGTGGGGCAGTATGTAGTGGTGCAGTATGATGCTGGATTATACTGGTGGGGGCAGTATGATGCTTGATTATACAGGTGGGGCAGTATGTAGTGGTGCAGTATGATGCTGGGTTATACAGGTGGGGCAGTAGGTAGTGGTGCAGTATGATGCTGGATTATACAGGTGGGGCAGTAGGTAGTGGTGCAGTATGATGCTGGATTATACAGGTGGGGCAGTAGTAGTGGTGCAGTATGATGCTGGATTATACAGGTGGGGCAGTATGTAGTGGTGCAGTATGATGCTGGATTATACAGGTGGGGCAGTATGTAGTGGTGCAGTATGATTCTGGATTATACAGGTGGGGCAGTATGTAGTGATGCAGTATGATGCTGGATTATACAGGTGGGGCAGTATGTAGTGGTGCAGTATGATGCTGGATTATACAGGTGGGGCAGTATGTAGTGGTGCAGTATGATGCTGGATTATACTGGTGGGGGCAGTATGATGCTTGATTATACAGGTGGGGCAGTATGTAGTGGTGCAGTATGATGCTGGGTTATACAGGTGGGGCAGTAGGTAGTGGTGCAGTATGATGCTGGATTATACAGGTGGGGCAGTAGGTAGTGGTGCAGTATGATGCTGGATTATACAGGTGGGGCAGTAGTAGTGGTGCAGTATGATGCTGGATTATACAGGTGGGGCAGTATGTAGTGGTGCAGTATGATGCTGGATTATACAGGTGGGGCAGTATGTAGTGGTGCAGTATGATTCTGGATTATACAGGTGGGGCAGTATGTAGTGATGCAGTATGATGCTGGATTATACAGGTGGGGCAGTATGTAGTGGTGTAGTATGATGTTGGATTATACAGGTGGAGCAGTATGTAGTGGTGCAGTATGATGCTGGATTATACAGGTGGGGCAGTATGTAGTGGTGCAGTATGATGCTGGATTATACAGGTGGGGCAGTATGTAGTGGTGCAGTATGATGCTGGATTATACAGGTGGGGCAGTAGGTAGTGGTGCAGTATGATGCTGGATTATACAGGTGGGGCAGTAGGTAGTGGTGCAGTATGATGCTGGATTATACAGGTGGGGCAGTAGGTAGTGGTGCAGTATGATGCTGGATTATACAGGTGGGGCAGGTCGGACCGCACGGAGGCAGGTGAGAGACCTCCGGCGGTCCGTTTCAACGATCCGCTCCTCCTATTGACACCCCGTTGTGTCACTGTTCATTTCTTGGTTAGGTGGTAACTATCTATTGTTTGGGTATCACTGTATTATCTGCCTATTCATCTTATTGTTGCTTGTATTAGTTCTGATATCTTATTCTTTATGGCAATATATTTTTTTCACTTTTGAAGGGTTATTTACCTTCTTTATTTTGAACAGGACACATTATAATCTTTTTACGGGGTGTCAAGGTGGATGACACCTTACGTGGTGTCTCCACGTTTGGTGTGCTTTTTAAGTGTTTTTAATCTTTTTGGATCTATGAGTATTATTTATATCTCTTTTTGTACCTGTGGAATAAAGTACTGTTATTTTTGAGCTTATTCTATGATTTGTGGTGTGCTTACTTACCATATGGCATATACTTTTCTTTGCTTTCTCTGGTATACAGGTTTTCTATATGCCTATTGTTAGCACCCAACCTCATAAATTGTTTTGGCTGTGCATGCCCCCCATTTGTTGTTTTCCTGTTTAGCGTGTCATTACCGGTGAGGTCCCGGCTGCTGATTGCAGCCGGCCCCCACCTGCTATGAAGCGCGCTCTGCTCCGGAGCGCGCTTCATAGCGGGAAAAAACACCCAGGACGTAAGGTTACGCCCTAGGTCGTCTGGGGACAGACTTCCATGACGTAACCCTACGTCCAGGGTCGTCTAGGGGTTAAAGAGTCACTGTTGTATTTTTTTTTTTTTTTTTTTTTTTTGCAGAAATCAATAGTCCAGGCGATTTTAAGAAACTTTGTAATTGGGTTTATTAGCCAAATCTGCCATTATCTGCATGTAAAAAGCCTTTTCCCAGGTCCCCCCCTCCTTCCTCTTTTCCATCCACTGCAAAAAATCTGGAAATTGTGACTTGTTGCAGGAGTCGTCCCCTGTCTGCTCTATGGAGAGGGGAGGGGGGAGGAGGAAGGAGGGAGTTAGCCGGCAGCAGATAACAGAGGATTACAGGCACGGAGCTGGGTGACAGGTTCCCTTTAAGTTACCTCAATCACTAAAAATACATCCGGTCTTTCACAAAAGTCTTTTTAAGAAATCCACTCCTTCACAAGTTCCTTGTCTTCCTCCCCCTCCAGTGGCGGTCAAGGGGAATTGGAGTTTGAAGTTGATAGGATTCTAGATTCCAGGAGAATTTGCAGGACCATACAATATCTAGCGCACAGGAAGGGTTACGGCCCAGAAGAGAGTAGGGTAACTGCACGAGATCTCCAGGCCCCTGATTTCATCACAAAATTTCACCAGTAACACCCAACTAAGCAGAGGTCCTTGTGAGGGTCCAGAGGCTCGTCTTTGGGGGGGATGGTTCTGTTAGAAGCCGGGCAACTCACTCGGCCTCTGGCTTCGCTGAAGCGCACAGCAATGCTGGGGGAGATCCCGGCGGCATCCCTGACGACCAGCCCGTCTGGTTGTTAGGGAGTCGCCGGCGTCCCTAGTTATTGCCGCGATTGGTTGGGGATAGTGCGACCTCCACACTGTAAGAAGAGAGAGGACACACTGTGATGACCAGGCCAGGGTGTGTAGGGAGCACTCACTGCTAGTGTGCTACACCTCTGTAGATGCCGTCAGGTGGAGTGCAGCTTGTACTGCTGGGAGCTCCTCGTGTGCTCGGTGCCAACGTGCTTCCAAGGTGCAGGCTCCTCCATACATCTTTCTTGGTCTTTCTTTTCTTTTCTTTTCTTTTTTTTTAGTACAGGATCATTTTGCAAGTCAACACACCACAACCGATAAGGGGAACGAGCAAGGAGAAGTTGCATGCACTGCCACCAATCAGGAGAAGTCGCATGCATTGCCAACAATCGGGAGAAGTCGCATGCACTGCCACCAGTCGGGAGAAGTCGCATGCACTGCCACCAGTCGGGAGAAGTCGCATGCACTGCCACCAATCGGGAGAAGTCGCATGCACTGCCACCAATCGGGAGAAGTCCATGCACCCCGCGCCCACTCCTGTCTCCTGTCTCTGTACCACTGCATAGACATGGTCATCTGCATAGAGTTTCATTACGCGGCTGCCCAAGTCAGATAAGGCAGAGTCAGGAGAGACAGCGCGGCACACTGACCACCCCCGGAACGTTCTCCTGATCGGTTGCCATCTGAATAGTTTCTTGTCATAGCCGGCGCTCTATAACTCTGCAGACAAAGCTGTGATTCTCGTGCTCCGGATTTCATGGGGGATGAATTGGCCTGGATTATACTCCGGGGTATAATCTCGCCCAGGCCACTTTGACCCCGGCTATAGTCTGGGCTGTTACACGGACATTTGAAGCCACAGGCTGTTTCCCAGGACTCCCCAGGGCTGCAGCCAACCTCTTCAGCCATGGCTAGTCATATATGAATGGAGCATGTCTACTGCAGCAGCAGCTTGTCTGCCCACTACAGCGCCACTCCTGTTACAGGTTGCGTGAGGAACTGCAATCCAACCCCACTGCAGTAAATGTGTGAGGATGGCGGCTACCCATTCCCTGTGTCTTTACAACAATAAGAAGGGGGCACATACTTTTGGCCACATGCAGTAGAATGTGCTCAGCTGCATTTCTTACATATTTCTCAGTAGATGTTAATGTCAAAGATTGCTGGGAGCGCCGATACCCGTCCAGCCTGTATCCAGCAGAACCCACACCTCCACCACCCCACCCAGTGTGCGATGGGGGGAATATTTATCGAGCCTTCAATGTATGGCAGGGACCTTGTGATGCTTAATGAATCCAGCATCAATAGCAGCTGCTGCAGAACATCTTTGGAAGCAGACCTGTCAATCACCTGATAAAGGTGTAAAATGGGGCAATGTATGTGTGCATTTATGCACACACACACACACACCCACCCCACTTACATACACACACACACACACACACCACTGACACAGACACTCACACTTCCCTGACAGACATACATACACACAAACATATAAACCACTGACACACACACACACACCACTGATAGATACATACATACATACACACACAC
Source organism: Dendropsophus ebraccatus (assembly GCF_027789765.1). Classification (NCBI taxonomy): domain Eukaryota; kingdom Metazoa; phylum Chordata; class Amphibia; order Anura; family Hylidae; genus Dendropsophus; species Dendropsophus ebraccatus. The sequence goes on from NW_027208585.1 coordinate 21,386, forward strand.
ACCACTTACACATACATACATACACACACACACCACTGACACAGACAGTAACACACTTCACTGACTGACATACATACACACAAACATAAACCACTGACACACACACACCACTGACACGTACATACACACACACCACTGACACATACATACACACACACCACTGACACATACATACATACACACACACACCACTGACACATACATACATACATACATACACACACACACCACTGACACAGACACTAACACACCACAGACACTAACACACTTTACTGACAGACATACATACACAGAAACATATAAACCACTGACACATACATACATACATACACACACACACACCACTGACACATACATACACACACCTACACACCACTGACACATATACATACACACACCACTGACACATACATACATGCACACACACATATACACCACTGACAGACACACCAGTGACACTAATACACTTCACTCAGTCACAGACACACACCACTGGCACAGACATAAATACATACACCACTGACGCAGACATACAGACACATACACACACACCACTGACACAGACATACACATACATGCATGCACACACACATACACACTACTGACACAGACACTAACACACTTCACTGACAGACATACATACACACAAACATATACACCACTGACACACACACCACTGACACTAACACACTTCACTCAGTCACAGACACACACCACTAACACAGACATACACATACACACCACTAACACAGAGATACATACACACACCACTGACACAGACATACATACACACACCACTGACACAGACATACATACACACACCACTGACACAGACATACATACACACACACACCACTGACACAGACATACATACACACACACACCACTGACACAGACATAAATACATACACCACTGACGCAGACATACAGACACATACACACACACCACTGACACAGACATACACATACATGCATGCACACACACATACACACTACTGACACAGACACTAACACACTTCACTGACAGACATACATACACACAAACATATACACCACTGACACACACACCACTGACACTAACACACTTCACTCAGTCACAGACACACACCACTAACACAGACATACACATACACACCACTAACACAGAGATACATACACACACCACTGACACAGACATACATACACACACCACTGACACAGACATACATACACACACACACCACTGACACAGACACACCACTGACACAGACATACATACACACACCACTGACACAGACATACATACATACACCACAGACATACATACACACACCACTGACACAGACATACATACACACACCACTGACACAGACACACCACTGACACAGACATACACACACACACACACCACTGACACAGACATACATACATACACACACACACACACCACTGACACAGACATACATACACACACACACCACTGACACAGACATACATACACACCACTAACACAGACATATACATACACACCACTGACACAGACATACATACACACACCACTGACACAGACATACATACACACACCACTGACACAGACATACATACACACACCACTGACACAGACATACATACACACACCACTGACACAGACATACATACACACACCACTGACACAGACATACATACACACACCACTGACACAGACATACACATACACACCACTGACACAGACATACACACACACACCACTGACAGACATATATACACACACCACTGACACAGACATATATACACACACCACTGACACAGACATATATACACACACCACTGACACAGACATATATACACACACCACTGACACAGACATACATACACACACCACTGACACAGACATACCACTGACACAGACATACATACACACACCACTGACACAGACATACATACACACACACACACACACACACCACTGACACAGACATACATACACACACACACCACTGACACAGACATACATACACACACACCACTGACACAGACATACATACACACCACTAACACAGACATACACATACACACCTTTAACACAGACATACACACACACACCACTAACACAGACATATATACACACACCACTGACACAGACATACATACACACACACCACTGACACAGACATACATACACACCACTAACACAGACATACACATACACACCTTTAACACAGACATACACACACACACCACTAACACAGACATATATACACACACCACTGACACAGACATACATACACACACACCACTGACACAGACATACATACACACCACTAACACAGACATACACATACACACCTTTAACACAGACATACACACACACACCACTGACACAGACATACATACACACACCACTGACACAGACATACATACACACACACCACTGACACAGACATACATACACACCACTAACACAGACATACACATACACACCTTTAACACAGACATACACACACACCACTAACACAGACATATATACACACACCACTGACACAGACATACATACACACACCACTGACAGACACACCAGTGACACAGACATACATACACACACCACAGACATACATACACACAAACACCGCTGACACAGACATACATACACACACACCGCTGACACAGACATACATACGCGCACGCACACACCGCTGACACAGACATACATACATGCACACACTCAAACATACACACCACTGACACGGACACTAACACACTTCACTGACAGACATACATACACACAAATATATACACCACTGACACACACACCAGTGACACTAACACACTTCACTCAGTCACAGACACACACCACTGACAGACATAAACACACACCACTGACACAGACAGATACACGCACACTACTGTGAACATACGCACACACACACACACACCACTGACACAGACATACATACACACACACACCGCTGACACAGACATACATACACACACACACACCGCTGACACAGACATACACACACACACACACACCGCTGACACAGACATACACACACACACATACACACTACTGACACAGACATACACACACACACACACACCACTGACACAGACACAGACATACTCACCTACACACAGCAGTTATAGCTCTGTCCTTCCCTCTTCTCCCTCATCCTTTTCCTCAGGCATGATCTCTTTATAGTAAATTTGAGAACCTTTAGGTCATGTGACCCACAGGTCTTCTCTCCCTTTCTTCCTCTCTGTGCTTCGCCAGTGATGCCTGCCCAGCATTGTCTCAGGAGCCAACAGGAGGAGAGTCTGAGGCGCTGGGCCCCTGGGGTACTGGGGGTGAGAGGGGGGCCCGGGTTTCAGTACACACTCTTCCATGGTTAGCCAGTTTCAGGACAAAAAAGTCCTTAATGGCTAACCAAGGACATTGCAGGGCTGAGCAGGACACCGGGCCCCTGATGTGGTGGGCCCCATAGCAGCTACAGCGGTAGTTCCGCCCCTAGTAAAAGTCTATAGGACAGGAGGCTGCTGTTCCTTAATCCAACCACTAGATGTCACTCTCACACAGTAGAGCTGCAGATAACACTAGGCCTAGCTGCACACACCCTCTCTGGTCTCTGTAGTCTGCACTTCCTTCTGGTAGTCAGTCTGGTTCCAGAGAGAGAAGAGAGCAGACCTGTTTTTTTCACTACTAGCTACCCAAGCTCCATGGGTTTCTAGCGCCGACCTCTAGGGAAACCAGAGACACGGAAGTCTTCCCCCTTGTCTATGCTGAGGATTCATACAGCTACGACAGAACAGGCGACCACCTAAGAGAACAGGGCGGATAACTCAGGACTGGACCTGCAGTAGAGCACAGTGCCAGCAAGCCGCTCTCTACTGACAGACACTCAGCTTAGTAGGAAGGATACTACAAGCCAGCTCCACCCAGAGACAAGTAGCCTCCAAAACACCAGAACCCACCAGCTGGCCCAACATCAGTACCAGCAACCCGGGCCATGACATCGCCCGTCTACCCTATCCCCACACCACAAGACCTGCCCCTCTATCCACCACACCACAAGATCCGCCCCTCTACTCATCCCCAACACCACAAGACCCGCCCCTCCATCCACCACGCCACAAGACCCGCCCCTCTATCCACCTCACCACAAGACCCGCCCCTCTACTCATCCCCAACACCACAAGACCTGCCCCTCTATCCACCACACCACAAGACCCGCCCCTCTACTCATCCCCAACAGCACAAGACCCGTCCCTCATGACCTATCCCGAACATCACAAGACCCGCCCCCCTATCCCCCACACCACAAGACCCGACCCTCTATCCCCCACACCACAAGACCCGCCCCTCTACCCTATCCCCCACACCACAAGACCCGCCCCTCTATCCATCACACCACAAGACCCGCCCCTCTGCCCTATCCCCCACACCACAAGACCCCCCCCTCTGCCCTATCCCCCACACCACAAGACCCACCCCTCTACCCTATGGTATGGATGTGCAGTGTGTGGGTACAGGGATCGGTGGACTGATACCAATGTTATAGGCTGAACATACAAATTTGCAGTGTGGATGTTGGGCCCTATGGGGTTAACCTGCAGGTTGTACGGTGCTGCACCCTTTAGGGTGGGGTCCCCTTTTAACTCTTCCCTTCATGGACAGCACAGCCAATAGAAAAGGAGGCAGAGACGAGCGGCATCAGAGCAATAATAAGTTTATTATAGACGGCGGTGAGCCGTCTGTCCCTGAGCTCCTCATACATAACGTCGGGGACACGTCTGACCGGTTCCGGCATATATGTGTCGCATTCCTGAGATCACATCACCTAGCGGTGTCCTCAGAGTTGTAGTCCTCCAGCCAGTCCTGGTTTATACAGATCCTCTCCCCCGCGGTAACACCGCAGATCATTTTGGTATGGACTTGGTCCCTAGGGCGCCACCACCTTCAGCAGTAACATCTTCTCGGTGATGACGGCCAGGATCCGTGGCTAACACTTCCTGTGATAATACTTAGCGGAACGTCTGTAGACTACAATCCGCAACATTGTTCTACGGCAAGCTCCATCCCTGAGTCTGTGACCCCCAGAGACGTCCAGCGCCCCGGGGTCCTCAATATGGCCACCACCATTGTCCATTGATGCTTGGCGGAGCGGCCTCAGTCCTCATGGACTCCGTCCATCCAGTCCTCATGGACTCCACCCATCCAGTCCTCATGGACTCCACCCATCCACTGGGGGTAGGTCGGTCACTGAGGGTGCAGCGCTCTGCGCAGGACGTAGCGGGAGGCTGACTCCAGGTTCCATTGACACTTCTCCAGGATCCGGCGGCAATCCTCCTTGCTGTGCCGGCTGACATTGTACAGCTGCTCCACCTGCACAGGAAACGGAGAGTTAGAGGGGTGAGATGGAGGATGACCACCACCATCATCTCTGCTCGCGAAGAACACCATTCTACTACTCACCTTCAGAGCTTGTACGGCACGGGTAACGTCACCACTATAACGGCGCAGAGCGTCTCGACTCTCCTCTGTGGTCACACCATGGACCCGCTCCTCCACCTGAACATCATAAGATACTGGTTATGGTACATTGTCTACTCCAATTACCTCCAGAGCTGTAGTAATTACTCTGTTACATCATGTCTTTGGGTCATCATGGAGATATGAGGTCTCCCTCAGGAGTGCAGCTCTGGATGTGACTGGTGAGTGCACATTAGTCATGAAATGGCAGGGATTGTTCCTTGCAATCTTCATACCTCTTTCACCTTCCTCTGGAGGTCGCTCTCGGCTGAACCTCCTTTCTGTGCTGCCACCTTTGGGTCTGATGGTACACGATGGACGATTTCCCCTATGGGCGCCAGGACCGGAGAGGAGGAGAACTTCTCTTTACTGGACCGGTTCACCTGGGGGGTGGGGTAGTCAGTGTTGGGCAGGGGAAGGATCCTTTCCTTGGCAGCGGGTAGCTTTGGTTTGGGCAGGACTGGGGGACGGAGGTTAGCAAGGATCCTCCGGGGCGGGAGGTCACTCATCCTTCTGGGAGATGCTTCCCGGGGTGGAGAACTCTCTAGATCTCGCACCCGGCTTTTGGGTCCGGGGAGGTTCTGGCGACCAGTTTGAGGACTGAAATCCGAGAGAGACTCGAGACTTTTCGAGAGGCCTAAGGTGAAAAAAAAAAAAAAAAGAGGGAGGTTAGTCCCATAGACCCAATGTACGCTATGATGGAAAGAGCCAATGGCGATGGTACATGGGGGGGCCACTTACGTTGCATGCGGAGTAACTTGACTCCAGCTCCGCCCCCTGCTCCTCCTCCTTCTCGCCGTACAGCTTCTTTTGCTCTGTTCCGTCTTCTGGAAGAGACACAAAGTGATGAGACTGACGCCACAGAAGCCGAGACCCCCTGTTGACCCCCAGTGAGTGCCGGATACTTACTCATTGCTTGCCTCTGCATCAAGAGAGAGCTTCATCAGGCTGCTCCCCAACTGTACGCCGCTCCGCACCTGAGACACGTCCTCTGGACTGACCAGCGATGGTGGAAACTGGCCCACCTTTAGGGTGCGCCGGTTCTGTCCCCTCCACAGCTGAGAGTCCGGCCTAAAAGGGGGAAAAAAAAGGGGTGACCCAGGGTCTCCTACAAAAATCCGCTGCTCTGGAACAATCTAAATTGGCACCTACCCTGCATCAATGACAGTCACCACATCCCCCGCATCCAGGCGCAGTAGAGTGGGATCCATCACCTCCTGCAGAACCCGTACCTCCACCGGCCTCACCTATACAGAGCCACAACATGTTTGTCAGGTCACGTGTATTGAGTGGGGTGTACAGGGGGTAAAGGAAGGACATGAGGTCTCACTCACCTCTTGGATCAGGGTCATCAGGCTGCTGAAGTTGGGCCGATGCTCAGGTTTGGGGGCCCAGCACTTCATCATGACGGAGTACATCCCTTGTGGACAGTCATCTGGCCGCTCCAGACGCTCGCCTTCACGGTCAATTTTGTTCAAGATCTGTTGAGAGACAATGACTCTTAGACCCTTCTGCTATATGGGGAATCCCCCATCCCCCTGCTTCCCCTGAAGGTGTAGGACTGGTAAAATACCTGGCGGCCGCTTAATCCCAGCCAAGGCTCATGGCCATAGGTAAACATCTCCCACAGGGTGACCCCGAACATCCAGACGTCAGATGGGTGGGAGAAGGTGCCGATCTTAAGACTTTCCGGAGAACACCTGAAGAACAATGAAAGTGTCACATGAAGGCTTCTAGCCTCTTAAGTAACCCCCCCCCCCATATCACCACTATATGGCTTCTTACCATGCAAAGGGTATCTTGCGGTGGGCAGACATGATGTAGTGGTCATTGTGTCCATTCAGTGCCCTCATCAGGCCAAAGTCGCCGATCTTAACCACTTCCTCGCTGGTCAGCAGGATGTTCCGGGCGGCCAGGTCCCGGTGGATGAACTTACGGGATTCCAGATAGCTCATCCCGGATGCGATCTGTAGGGCGTACGAGCACAGGAGCAGCAAAGAGAAGGAGCCGTAACGCGAGCGTAGGGTGTCATGGAGGGATCCAAGAGGAGCCAGCTCCGTGATCTAGTAACCATAGAAACAACCGGTGATATAGATGGAGGTCATCCCACCAGATCCCTCACCCCAATCTAGATGGCTACATGGGTGACATCATTGCTTCCTCACCATCTTGAGAGGCTGTGCCAGGACAACGCCATACAGGCGTATGAGGTGTGGGTGATCCAAGGCATACATAGAGTTCACCTCCTGCAGGAAATCGAGAAGAGCGTCGGGGTCCGATCCTGCGTCCGTGCGGAGAGACTTTACTGCGACATTCACCTGTAGCGAGATACGGTATGATTATATGGATACACCAAAAATGCATCCCATGATGCTCCAGGTGACAGGAGGAACAGACACGTACCAATCTACCACCAGGGATCCGCCATTCTCCTCTTCTAACCACCCCAAAACATCCGTCTCCCAAGCGTTCAAACAGGCTGAGGTCCCGCTCATTGATCAGACACTTCAAGGAACAGTCGGGGTCCCCTCTGGGGGCGGCTGATGAGGGGGAAGATGAGGACGAGATAAGGGCTTCAGGATATGGTGGAGAATCAGGGCTGTCAGGGCTCCTTGTGGAGAACATCTGTGAGAAAGAAGGAGGAGGTTGGAGTGACAGTCTACTGGGCTTGTTAGAGCCCCGCCCCCAGCTATAAGCATCACAGTATTAAAGAGGAACTCCACCCAGCCAACACTACAGGGGAAGGCGAGAGCCCCACTATACATATCACAGTATTATAGGGGAACTCCACCCAATTTATGACCAAGCTGACACTAAAGGGGAAGGTCAGAGCTCCACTACACACATCACAGCATTATAGAGGAACTCCACCCAATTTATGATGAAGCTGACACTACAGAGGAATGTCATAGAAAGTTCTCATAAAGTTCTAAAAGAAAGTTTAATGGAAAGTTCTCCTGTAAGGCTGAGGCCTTCTCTGACTCTTCCGCCACCTCCCTCTCCGGTGATTCTCTCAGCTTTAGTCTCACCAATAATGAGTAAACAACCGGCAGTGAATTTCCTTCAGCCGCAGCCGCGCCCGCAGCCACCACCACATGAATCACTGTGTAAATGATGACTACAATACAAAGGTCTCCTGCTGAGAGATCACAGGAACCTGCACTGCGTCCTCACAGGGGTCACTAAACACACTTCAAGGGGAGCTCAACCTGTCCTTCCTGTCCCGTGGGAGCACTGGACAGGAATGGGACGGCATGGATGCCGACTGATGTAAACTACTAACAATGTTTACATTAAAAATATGGTGGCTCGGGGGCGCTCACCTTGTACATCCAGGACTTGGGACGCACTTGGGGCTTTCTCCGCTTTAAAGCTTCAAAAAGTCTTCGTTGTGCTGAAATAAAGGAAAGTGAAAAGTGAAACAACATAAGAGAGAAGACAACGCTCCACCAATCTGCAAACAATAAGAGGATGCAAGGCGCGCACAATGGTTAAGAGTCCTCACGGGGGATGATGGAGACTCTACACAGAACTAGAAGGATGGGAGGTGGTGGAGACTCTACACAGGACTAGAAGGACAAGAGATGGTGGAGACTCTACACAGGAATAAAAGGACAGGAGATGGTGGAGACTCTACACATGACTAGAAGGACAGGAGATGGTGGAGACTCTACACAGGACTAGAAGGATGGGAGATGGTGGAGACTCTACACATGACTAAAAGGACAGGAGATGGTGGAGACTCTACACAGGACTAGAAGGATGGGAGGTGGTGGAGACTCTACACAGGACTAGAAGGACAAGAGATGGTGGAGACTCTACACAGGACTAGAAGGATGGGAGGTGGTGGAGACTTTACACAGGACTAGAAGGACAAGAGATGGTGGAGACTCTACACAGGAATAAAAGGACAGGAGATGGTGGAGACTCTACACAGGACTAGGACAGGAGATGGTGGAGACTCTACACAGGACTAGAAGGATGGGAGGTGGTGGAGACTCTACACAGGACTAGAAGGACAGGAGATGGTGGAGACTCTACACAGGACTAGAAGGATGGGAGATGGTGGAGACTCTACACATGACTAAAAGGACAGGAGATGGTGGAGACTCTACACAGGACTAGAAGGATGGGAGGTGGTGGAGACTCTACACAGGACTAGAAGGATGGGAGGTGGTGGAGACTCTACACAGGACTAGAAGGATGGGAGGTGGTGGAGACTCTACACAGGACTAGAAGGACAAGAGATGGTGGAGACTCTACACATGACTAGAAGGACAGGAGATGGTGGAGACTCTACACATGACTAGAAGGATGGGAGGTGGTGGAGACTCTACAAATGACTAGAAGGACAGGAGATGGTGGAGACTCTACACAGGACTAGAAGGACAAGAGATGGTGGAGACTCTACACAGGAATAAAAGGACAGGAGATGGTGGAGACTCTACACATGACTAGAAGGATGGGAGGTGGTGGAGACTCTACACAGGACTAGAAGGACAGGAGATGGTGGAGACTCTACAAATGACTAGAAGGACAGGAGATGGTGGAGACTCTACAAAGGACTAGAAGGACAGGAGATGGTGGAGACTCTACACAGGACTAGAAGGACAGGAGATGGTGGAGACTCTACACAGGACTAGAAGGACAGGAGATGGTGGAGACTACACAGGACTAGAAGGACAGGAGATGGTGGAGACTCTATACAGGACTAGAAGGATAGGAGATGGTGGAGACTCTACACAGGACTAGAAGGATAGGAGATGGTGGAGACTAAACAGGACTAAAAGGACAGGAGATGGTGGAGACTCTACACAGGACTAGAAGGACAGGAGATGGTGGAGACTATACAGGACTAGAAGGATAGGAGATGGTGGAGACTCTACACAGGACTAGAAGGATGGGAGGTGGTGGAGACTCTACAAATAACTAGAAGGATAGGAGATGGTGGAGACTAAACAGGACTTAAAGGACAGGAGATGGTGGAGACTCTACACAGATTAGAGAGGGCTAAAAAACAGGAGATGGTGGAGGTTGTACAAAGGGAAATAGGAGGTTATAATATAGTATGGGGCCTGGTGGACAGGAGATGGTGTATCTACAGGAGGTGATTATATAGTATGGGGAGATAATATAGCTATAGGAGGTTATTATATAGTACAGGCTCTGGTTGGCAGGACATGATGCATCTATAAGATATTCCTACATGGCGCCTGGTGGGCAGTGGAGGATCATGGGGATTATCTCTCTTCCAATAACGTGCAGAATTTGGAGAACTTAGCGATTCTCCCCGGGGAGATGACAGGAGGATGAGATATCTCCACACCTCATTCCAAGCGGAATATCAGTGACCTCATTCCACCATGGATCAGAAACACGGGAGACGCATCCGCTGACTCACAACACGTGACACGTGAGAAAGTATCCAAAGGAAACCATCAGTAATAAGAACAACACAGGATGGAATCTTATGTAATGGATGGAGGACAAGTCACTTTCCTATTACTAGCAGGGACATCTACACAGAACTACATCCCCCACCATGATGTATCTAAACCCATTATGTGATACTCATAGAACCACACGGTGCTACATCCCTCATCATGTATCTAATTTAACCATGTGACGGGCAGGGGACAAGTTATTTCCCTCACATTATGTGTGATACTACCTTAGATATCCATCATGTTTGTATCTAAATTTACCATGTAGTACAGTCTACATCATGAGTCAGAGTATCTAATCCTATCATGTTTGATACTCTCTCAAAGAGACAAGCACTAGGTCCCCCCATCATGATCTTACCTGGTCTCCCCATTCCAATCTGATCCAAGTCAAATGGTTTTACAAAGTCGAAGTGTCCGGGTCGTGTTACGTTGAGTTCATCCCGAATCTTGGAGTAGAATTGTTCCAGCTGGACCTCCCGAAGGAGCGAGAGCAGCCACTCGGGCCCCTCCTCTGTCACCATCTCAGCACCTGGAGAGAACAATCCAGCCGTCAGGATAGATGTAGTGTCCGTGACCGGAGACGAGCCGTCAGGATAGATGTAGTGTGTGTGACCGGAGACCAGACGTAAGGATAGGCGTAGTGTCCGTGACCGGAGACCAGACGTAAGGATAGGCGTAGTGTCCGTGACTGGAGAGACTCACTGAGCTATATGGTAGTGCCTTACGCCTGTTCTTGTGGTTCATCCAGGGAAAAATCCGATCTATAAACAGCGGTGGTGGCGGCACACGCATCCACCGCGCTGTATACACACAACAGACTGAGTGAGAGGACACGCCTGCTCTGTGTTCTCTATATCCTCACGTGTAGGAAGATCAGAGACAACATGTACGGACACGAGAGGAATGAGGAAGAGACAGCAACATCACAACACACATGAATCACTGAGCCCAACACTGTTCTGTACAGTACCACTGACCCCATCACTGTCCCCTACAGTACCACTGACCCCATCACGGTCCCCTACAGTACCACTGACCCCATCACTGTCCTCTACAGTATTACTGACCCCATCACTGTCCCCTACAGTACCACTGACCCCATCACTGTCCCCTACAGTACCACTGACCCCATCACTGTCCCCTACAGTACCACTGACCCCATCACGGTCCCCTACAGTACCACTGACCCCATCACGGTCCCCTACAGTACCACTGACCCCATCACTGTCCCCTACAGTATCACTGACCCCATCACTGTCCCCTACAGTATCACTGACCCCATCACTGTCCCCTACAGTATCACTGACCCCATCACTGCCCCCTACAGTCCCACTGACCCCATCACTGTCCCCTACAGTCCCACTGACCCCATCACTGTCCCCTACAGTCCCACTGACCCCATCACTGTCCCCTACAGTACCACTGACCCCATCACTGTCCTCTACAGTATCACTGACCCCATCACTGTCCTATACAGTACCACTGACCCCATCACTGTCCCCTACAGTATCACTGACCCCATCACTGTCCTATACAGTACCACTGACCCCATCACTGTCCTATACAGTACCACTGACCCCATCACTGTCCTATACAGTACCACTGACCCCATCACTGTCCCCTACAGTACCACTGACCCCATCACTGTCCCCTACAGTACCAATGACCCCATCACTGTCCCCTACAGTATCACTGACCCCATCACTGTCCCCTACAGTACCAATGACCCCATCACTGTCCCCTACAGTACCAATGACCCCATCACTGTCCCCTACAGTATCACTGACCCCATCACTGTCCCCTACAGTATCACTGACCCCATCACTGTTCCGTACAGTACCACTGACCCCATCACTGTCCCCTACAGTACCACTGACCCCATCACTGTCCCCTACAGTACCACTGACCCCATCACTGTCCCCTAAAGTACCACTGACCCCATCACTGTTCCCTAAAGTACCACTGACCCCATCACTGTTCTGTACAGTACCACTGACCCCCATCACTGTCCCCTACAGTCCCACTGACCCCATCACTGTTCTGTACAGTCCCACTGACCCCATCACTGTCCCCTACAGTACCACTGACCCCATCACTGTCCCCTAAAGTACCACTGACTCCAGCACTGTCCCCTACAGTACCACTGACCCCATCACTGTTCTGTACAGTATCACTGACCCCATCACTGTCCCCTACAGTATCACTGACCCCATCACTGTCCCCTACAATACCACTGACCCCATCACTGTCCCCTACAGTCCCACTGACCCCATCACTGTTCTGTACAGTACCACTGACCCCATCACTGTTCTGTACAGTATCACAGACCCCATCACTGTTCTGTACAGTATCACTGACCCCATCACTGTTCTGTACAGTATCACTGACCCCATCACTGTCCCCTACAGTCCCACTGACCCCATCACTGTTCTGTACAGTACCACTGACCCCATCACTGTTCTGTACAGTACCACTGACCCCATCACTGTTCTGTACAGTACCACTGACCCCATCACTGTTCTGTACAGTATCACTGACCCCATCACTGTTCTGTACAGTACCACTGACCCCATCACTGTTCTGTACAGTACCACTGACCCCATCACTGTTCTGTACAGTACCACTGACCCCATCACTGTTCCGTACAGTACCACTGACCCCATCACTGTTCTGTACAGTATCACAGACTCCATCACTGTCCCCTACAGTCCCACTGACCCCATCACTGTTCTGTACAGTACCACTGACTCCATCACTGTTCTGTACAGTATCACAGACTCCATGACTGTCCCCTACAGTCCCACTGACCCCATCACTGTTCTGTACAGTACCACTGACCCCATCACTGTTCTGTACAGTACCACTGACTCCATCACTGTTCTGTACAGTATCACTGACCCCATCACTGTTCCGTACAGTCCCACTGACCCCATCACTGTTCTGTACAGTACCACTGACCCCATCACTGTCCCCTACAGTCCCACTGACCCCATCACTGTTCTGTACAGTACCACTGACCCCATCACTGTCCCCTACAGTACCACTGACCCCATCACTGTTCTGTACAGTACCACTGACCCCATCACTGTCCCCTACAATACCACTGACCCCATCACTGTTCTGTACAGTATCACAGACCCCATCACTGTTCTGTACAGTACCACTGACCCCATCACTGTTCTGTACAGTACCACTGACCCCATCACTGTCCCCTACAGTACCACTGACCCCATCACTGTTCCGTACAGTACCACTGACTCCATCACTGTTCTGTACAGTATCACTGACCCCATCACTGTTCCGTACAGTACCACTGACCCCATCACTGTTCCGTACAGTACCACTGACTCCATCACTGTTCTGTACAGTATCACTGACCCCATCACTGTTCCGTACAGTACCACTGACCCCATCACTGTCCCCTACAGTCCCACTGACCCCATCACTGTTCTGTACAGTACCACTGACCCCATCACTGTTCTGTACAGTATCACTGACCCCATCACTGTCCCCTACAGTCCCACTGACCCCATCACTGTTCCGTACAGTACCACTGACCCCATCACTGTTCCGTACAGTACCACTGACCCCATCACTGTCCCCTACAGTCCCACTGACCCCATCACTGTTCTGTACAGTATCACTGACCCCATCACTGTCCCCTACAATACCACTGACCCCATCACTGTTCTGTACAGTATCACTGACCCCATCACTGTTTTGTACAGTATCACTGACCCCATCACTGTTCTGTACAGTATCACTGACCCCATCACTGTTCTGTACAGTATCACTGACCCCATCACTGTCCCCTACAGTCCCACTGACCCCATCACTGTCCCCTACAGTACCAATGACCCCATCACTGTCCCCTACAGTATCACTGACCCCATCACTGTCCCCTACAGTACCAATGACCCCATCACTGTCCCCTACAGTACCACTGACCCCATCACTGTCCCCTACAGTACCAATGACCCCATCACTGTCCCCTACAGTATCACTGACCCCATCACTGTCCCCTACAGTATCACTGACCCCATCACTGTCCCCTACAGTATCACTGACCCCATCACTGTTCCGTACAGTACCACTGACCCCATCACTGTCCCCTACAGTCCCACTGACCCCATCACTGTCCCCTACAGTCCCACTGACCCCATCACTGTTCCGTACAGTACCACTGACCCCATCACTGTCCCCTACAGTACCACTGACCCCATCACTGTCCCCTAAAGTACCACTGACCCCATCACTGTTCTGTACAGTACCACTGACCCCATCACTGTCCCCTACAGTCCCACAGACCCCATCACTGTCCCCTACAGTCCCACTGACCCCATCACTGTCCCCTACAGTACCACTGACCCCATCACTGTCCCCTACAGTACCACTGACCCCATCACTGTCCCCTACAGTACCACTGACCCCATCACTGTCCCCTAAAGTACCACTGACCCCATCACTGTTCCCTAAAGTACCACTGACCCCATCACTGTTCTGTACAGTACCACTGACCCCCATCACTGTCCCCTACAGTCCCACTGACCCCATCACTGTTCTGTACAGTCCCACTGACCCCATCACTGTCCCCTACAGTACCACTGACCCCATCACTGTCCCCTAAAGTACCACTGACTCCAGCACTGTCCCCTACAGTACCACTGACCCCATCACTGTTCTGTACAGTATCACTGACCCCATCACTGTCCCCTACAGTATCACTGACCCCATCACTGTTCCGTACAGTACCACTGACCCCATCACTGTCCCCTACAGTCCCACTGACCCCATCACTGTTCTGTACAGTCCCACTGACCCCATCACTGTCCCCTACAGTACCACTGACCCCATCACTGTTCTGTACAGTATCACAGACCCCATCACTGTTCTGTACAGTATCACTGACCCCATCACTGTTCTGTACAGTATCACTGACCCCATCACTGTCCCCTACAGTCCCACTGACCCCATCACTGTTCTGTACAGTACCACTGACCCCATCACTGTTCTGTACAGTACCACTGACCCCATCACTGTTCTGTACAGTACCACTGACCCCATCACTGTTCTGTACAGTACCACTGACCCCATCACTGTTCTGTACAGTACCACTGACCCCATCACTGTTCTGTACAGTATCACTGACCCCATCACTGTTCTGTACAGTACCACTGACCCCATCACTGTTCTGTACAGTACCACTGACCCCATCACTGTTCCGTACAGTACCACTGACCCCATCACTGTTCTGTACAGTATCACAGACTCCATCACTGTCCCCTACAGTCCCACTGACCCCATCACTGTTCTGTACAGTACCACTGACCCCATCACTGTTCTGTACAGTACCACTGACTCCATCACTGTTCTGTACAGTATCACTGACCCCATCACTGTTCCGTACAGTACCACTGACCCCATCACTGTTCTGTACAGTACCACTGACCCCATCACTGTCCCCTACAGTCCCACTGACCCCATCACTGTTCTGTACAGTACCACTGACCCCATCACTGTCCCCTACAGTACCACTGACCCCATCACTGTTCTGTACAGTACCACTGACCCCATCACTGTCCCCTACAGTACCACTGACCCCATCACTGTTCTGTACAGTATCACAGACCCCATCACTGTTCTGTACAGTACCACTGACCCCATCACTGTTCTGTACAGTACCACTGACCCCATCACTGTCCCCTACAGTACCACTGACCCCATCACTATTCCGTACAGTACCACTGACTCCATCACTGTTCTGTACAGTATCACTGACCCCATCACTGTTCCGTACAGTACCACTGACCCCATCACTGTTCCGTACAGTACCACTGACTCCATCACTGTTCTGTACAGTATCACTGTCCCCATCACTGTTCTGTACAGTACCACTGACCCCATCACTGTTCTGTACAGTATCACTGACCCCATCACTGTTCTGTACAGTATCACAGACTCCATCACTGTCCCCTACAGTACCACTGACCCCATCACTGTTCTGTACAGTATCACAGACCCCATCACTGTTCTGTACAGTATCACTGACCCCATCACTGTTCTGTACAGTATCACTGACCCCATCACTGTCCCCTACAGTCCCACTGACCCCATCACTGTTCTGTACAGTACCACTGACCCCATCACTGTTCTGTACAGTACCACTGACCCCATCACTGTTCTGTACAGTACCACTGACCCCATCACTGTTCTGTACAGTATCACTGACCCCATCACTGTTCTGTACAGTACCACTGACCCCATCACTGTTCTGTACAGTACCACTGACCCCATCACTGTTCTGTACAGTACCACTGACCCCATCACTGTTCTGTACAGTACCACTGACCCCATCACTGTTCTGTACAGTATCACAGACCCCATCACTGTTCTGTACAGTATCACTGACCCCATCACTGTTCTGTACAGTATCACTGACCCCATCACTGTCCCCTACAGTCCCACTGACCCCATCACTGTTCTGTACAGTACCACTGACCCCATCACTGTTCTGTACAGTACCACTGACCCCATCACTGTTCTGTACAGTACCACTGACCCCATCACTGTTCTGTACAGTATCACTGACCCCATCACTGTTCTGTACAGTACCACTGACCCCATCACTGTTCTGTACAGTACCACTGACCCCATCACTGTTCTGTACAGTATCACAGACTCCATCACTGTCCCCTACAGTCCCACTGACCCCATCACTGTTCCGTACAGTCCCACTGACCCCATCACTGTTCTGTACAGTACCACTGACCCCATCACTGTCCCCTACAGTCCCACTGACCCCATCACTGTTCTGTACAGTACCACTGACCCCATCACTGTCCCCTACAGTACCACTGACCCCATCACTGTTCTGTACAGTACCACTGACCCCATCACTGTCCCCTACAATACCACTGACCCCATCACTGTTCTGTACAGTATCACAGACCCCATCACTGTTCTGTACAGTACCACTGACCCCATCACTGTTCTGTACAGTACCACTGACCCCATCACTGTTCCGTACAGTACCACTGACTCCATCACTGTTCTGTACAGTATCACTGACCCCATCACTGTTCCGTACAGTACCACTGACTCCATCACTGTTCCGTACAGTACCACTGACCCCATCACTGTTCCGTACAGTACCACTGACTCCATCACTGTTCTGTACAGTATCACTGACCCCATCACTGTTCCGTACAGTACCACTGACCCCATCACTGTCCCCTACAGTCCCACTGACCCCATCACTGTTCTGTACAGTACCACTGACCCCATCACTGTTCTGTACAGTATCACTGACCCCATCACTGTCCCCTACAGTCCCACTGACCCCATCACTGTTCCGTACAGTACCACTGACCCCATCACTGTTCTGTACAGTACCACTGACCCCATCACTGTTCCGTACAGTACCACTGACCCCATCACTGTCCCCTACAGTCCCACTGACCCCATCACTGTTCTGTACAGTATCACTGACCCCATCACTGTCCCGTACAGTATCACTGACCCCATCACTGTTCTGTACAGTATCACTGACCCCATCACTGTTTTGTACAGTATCACTGACCCCATCACTGTTCTGTACAGTATCACTGACCCCATCACTGTTCTGTACAGTATCACTGACCCCATCACTGTTCTGTACAGTATCACTGACCCCATCACTGTTTTGTACAGTATCACTGACCCCATCACTGTTCTGTACAGTATCACAGACTCCATCACTGTTCTGTACAGTATCACTGACCCCATCACTGTTCTGTACAGTATCACTGACCCCATCACTGTTCTGTACAGTATCACTGACTCCATCACTGTCACCCGTCATCCCATCCACCAGATACTGTTGCTATATGCGGGGCAGTAAAGCAGTCCTATAGCAGTGATATAATGGGGTCAGCGGGGTTAGCGAGGACGCTGTGATGTTAATTAGGAATAGTCAGTATATGAGTCATTAGTATTTCAGGCTGATTTCATGTTCCCCCGGGGCAGACGCCGCTCCCTATAAACAGGATATCAACACCAAATCCGCCAAACATCATCAGCGATCTGTGCCAGGAGCGCTGCTCCGGAGGCCTCCGCCATACAAGAGCCCGATCCCACATACAACCCTACACCCCTCCATCCGCTCACCGCATACGCTACCCCATATACGCTCGCTATACTGTGCGCTGTGTACAATGTGAGCTCTCTACACAGTCTGCTCTCTATTCTTCCAGTCTCTACCCTATCCACTCTATTGTCCTCTCTACTCTCCTACTTACTACCCTATCCACTCTATCTGTTCTCCCGCTCTCTATCCTATCCACTCTCTATTGTCCTCTCTACTCTACTACCCTATCTGCTCTCTATTCTCCTGCTCTCTACCCTATCTTCCCTCTCTCAATTCTCCCACTCTTTATACTATCCCCATTCTATTGTTCTCTCTACTCTACTACTTACTTTCCTATCTGCTCTCTTTTCTCTCACTCTCTCCCCTATCCCCTCTCTATTCTCCCGCTAACCTCTATCTGATCTCTATTCTCCTGCTCTCTCCCCATCCGCTCTCTATTCACCCACTCTGAACCCTATCCGCTCTCTCTGCTCTCTGTTGGTTACTGTCTCTATCATTCATTACTCAATAGCATGTGACAGGTGTGTAACACCAGGGGACATGTGCTATAGGAGTGAATGTGCCGTCCACCAGTAGTGTCATCACAGGCGTGCACCAGGGCGCCGGCGCCGCTTTTATAAACACTTTCTAAACCTGAAATTATTTGGGTAATTTTGGAAACAACCATTGAGAGTAAGAACGCCCCATGGCGGGTGGCCGCACCCCACACCTGTCCTCACGTGTGGTGGGTGTGCCTGGCACATCGCCCTCATCTACCAAGCCACACGTGTGTCTCTAGTGCCAGGGAACTGCTGTGTTTTCTGTTCTGTCAGTGTTCTGCACAGCCCCCATTACATGAGACGGGCGTGACACAGACGTGAGCACAGCGCGTACCGGAGGAAGACCCCGGGCAATAGAGCGAGCCATCACCTATAGGACCCCGGGCAATAGAGCGAGCCATCACCTATAGGACCCCGGGCAACAGAGCGAGCCATCACCTATAGGACCCCGACAACAGAGCGAGCCATCACCTATAGGACCCCGACAACAGAGCCAGCCATCACCTATAGGACCCCCGGCAACAGAGCGAGCCATCACCTATAGGACCCCGGG
This sequence comes from Dendropsophus ebraccatus, assembly GCF_027789765.1. Classification (NCBI taxonomy): domain Eukaryota; kingdom Metazoa; phylum Chordata; class Amphibia; order Anura; family Hylidae; genus Dendropsophus; species Dendropsophus ebraccatus. The sequence continues at coordinate 41,556 of NW_027208585.1, forward strand.
CAATAGAGCGAGCCATCACCTATAGGACCCCCGGCAATAGAGCGAGCCATCACCTATAGGACCCCGACAACAGAGCCAGCCATCACCTATAGGACCCCCGGCAACAGAGCGAGCCATCACCTATAGGACCCCGGGCAATAGAGCGAGCCATCACCTATAGGACCCCGGGCAATAGAGCGAGCCATCACCTATAGGACCCCCGGCAACAGAGCGAGCCATCACCTATAGGACCCCGGCAACAGAGCGAGCCATCACCTATAGGACCCCCGGCAACAGAGCGAGCCATCACCTATAGGACCCCCGGGCAATAGAGCGAGCCATCACCTATAGGACCCCCGGCAACAGAGCGAGCCATCACCTATAGGACCCCCGGCAACAGAGCGAGCCATCACCTATAGGACCCCCGGCAACAGAGCGAGCCATCACCTATAGGACCCCCGGGCAACAGAGCGAGCCATCACCTATAGGACCCCGACAACAGAGCGAGCCATCACCTATAGTACCCCCGGGCAACAGAGCGAGCCATCACCTATAGGACCCCCGGCAACAGAGCGAGCCATCACCTATAGGACCCCCGGCAACAGAGCGAGCCATCACCTATAGGACCCCGGCAACAGAGCGAGCCATCACCTATAGGACCCCCGGCAACAGAGCGAGCCATCACCTATAGGACCCCCGGCAACAGAGCGAGCCATCACCTATAGGACCCGGGCAACAGAGCGAGCCATCACCTATAGTACCCCCGGGCAACAGAGCGAGCCATCACCTATAGGACCCCCGGCAACAGAGCGAGCCATCACCTATAGGACCCCCGGCAGCAGAGCGAGCCATCACCTATAGGACCCCGGGCAACAGAGCGAGCCATCACCTATAGTACCCCCGGCAACAGAGCGAGCCATCACCTATAGGACCCCCGGCAACAGAGCGAGCCATCACCTATAGGACCCCGGCAACAGAGCGAGCCATCACCTATAGGACCCCGGCAACAGAGCGAGCCATCACCTATAGGACCCCCGGCAACAGAGCGAGCCATCACCTATAGGACCCCCGGCAACAGAGCGAGCCATCACCTATAGGACCCCGACAACAGAGCGAGCCATCACCTATAGGACCCCGACAACAGAGCGAGCCATCACCTATAGGACCCCCGGCAACAGAGCGAGCCATCACCTATAGGACCCCGACAACAGAGCGAGCCATCACCTATAGGACCCCGGGCAACAGAGCGAGCCATCACCTATAGGACCCCCGGGCAACAGAGCGAGCCATCACCTATAGGACCCCCGGCAACAGAGCGAGCCATCACCTATAGGACCCCCGGGCAACAGAGCGAGCCATCACCTATAGGATCCCCGGCAACAGAGCGAGCCATCACCTATAGGATCCCGACAACAGAGCGAGCCATCACCTATAGGACCCCGACAACAGAGCGAGCCATCACTTATAGGACCCCCGGAAACAGAGCGAGCCATCACCTATAGGACCCCCGGCAACAGAGCGAGCCATCACCTATAGGACCCCGGGCAACAGAGCGAGCCATCACCTATAGGACCCCGACAACAGAGCGTGCCATCACCTATAGGACCCCGACAACAGAGCGAGCCATCACCTATAGGACCCCCGGGCAACAGAGCGAGCCATCACCTATAGGACCCCCGGCCACAGAGCGAGCCATCACCTATAGGACCCGGGCAACAGAGCGAGCCATCACCTATAGGACCCCGGCAACAGAGCGAGCCATCACCTATAGGACCCCGGCAACAGAGCGAGCCATCACCTATAGGACCCCGGCAACAGAGCGAGCCATCACCTATAGGACCCCCGGCAACAGAGCGAGCCATCACCTATAGGACCCCCGGCAACAGAGCGAGCCATCACCTATAGGACCCCCGCCAACAGAGCCAGCCATCACCTATAGGACCCCGGGCAACAGAGCGAGCCATCACCTATAGGACCCCGACAACAGAGCGAGCCATCACCTATAGGACCCCGACAACAGAGCGAGCCATCACTTATAGGACCCCCGGAAACAGAGCGAGCCATCACCTATAGGACCCCCGGCAACAGAGCGAGCCATCAGCTATAGGACCCCGGGCAACAGAGCGAGCCATCACCTATAGGACCCCCGGCAACAGAGCGAGCCATCACCTATAGGACCCCCGGGCAACAGAGCGAGCCATCACCTATAGGACCCCGACAACAGAGCGAGCCATCACCTATAGGACCCCGACAACAGAGCGAGCCATCAGCTACTACTATGTGAATACACACTCGCATTCCACCAGTATGATGAACACAAAATCAGTATTACATGGACTCACTGACTGACACATGAATACACACTCACACTCATACACACACATTTCCTCAGAAATCGCGGCCGTTGTTTCTGCGGTACTTATGTAGTGCTGCAGGCTGAGGGAATCCTGGCCGGAGTGTATACACATAGTACATATATACATACTCACCGTATACACTCCGGCCAGGATCCCTAGCAGCGCCGCAAGAAACTGACATGTCATTCATTAAATAGCGGCCGCAGAAAACCCTATCAGTGCTAACTGTGGAGCGAGCGGCTCCGGCCGCACGCTCCATTGTGAGCAGCGGGGAGTTCGGATGCGGGCGCGCATGGATGCACCCGCATCAGAACTCAGCGGCGCTAAAGATCATCCGGCCAGTACTGTACAGCCAGTACGGATCATGGAAGGGCCGGTCTCATACTACGTGTGACCACAGTCTTGTGTATTATATGGACTTATGCTCAGTCTATCAGTATATTACTATGCATTATACGGATTCATACACTCACTCTGTCAGTATATTACTATGCATTACACGGATTCATACACTCACACTGTCAGTATATTACTATGCATTATACGGATTCATACACTCACACACTGTCAGTATATTACTATGCATTACACGGATTCGTACACTCACACTGTCAGTATATTACTATACATTACACGGATTCATACACTCACACTGTCAGTATATTACTATACATTACACGGATTCATACACTCACACTCTGTCAGTATATTACTAAGCATTACACGGATTTATACACTCACACTGTCAGTATATTACTATGCATTACACGGATTTATACACTCACACTGTCAGTATATTACTATGCATTACACGGATTCATACACTCACACTCTGTCAGTATATTACTAAGCATTACACGGATTTATACACTCACACTGTCAGTATATTACTAAGCATTACACGGATTTATATACTCACACTGTCAGTATATTACTATGCATTACACGGATTCATACACTCACACACTGTCAGTATATTACTATACATTACACGGATTCGTACACTCACACTCTGTCAGTATATTACTATACATTACACGGATTCGTACACTCACACTGTCAGTATATTACTATACATTACACGGATTCATACACTCACACTCTGTCAGTATATTACTATACATTACACGGATTCATACACTCACACTCTGTCAGTATATTACTATACATTACACGGATTCATACACTCACACTCTGTCAGTATATTACTATACATTACACGGATTCATACACTCACACTGTCAGTATATTACTATACATTACACGGATTCATACACTCACACTGTCAGTATATTACTAAGCATTACACGGATTTATACACTCACACTGTCAGTATATTACTATGCATTACACGGATTCGTACACTCACACACTGTCAGTATATTACTATACATTACACGGATTCATACACTCACACTGTCAGTATATTACTATACATTACACGGATTCATACACTCACACTGTCAGTATATTACTAAGCATTACACGGATTCATACACTCACACTGTCAGTATATTACTAAGCATTACACGGATTCATACACTCACACTCTGTCAGTATATTACTATACATTACACGGATTCATACACTCACACTGTCAGTATATTACTATACATTACACGGATTCGTACACTCACACTGTCAGTATATTACTATACATTACACGGATTCGTACACTCACACTGTCAGTATATTACTATACATTACACGGATTCATACACTCACACTCTGTCAGTATATTACTATGCATTACACGGATTCATACACTCACACTGTCAGTATATTACTATACATTACACGGATTCATACACTCACACTGTCAGTATATTACTATGCATTACACGGATTCGTACACTCACACTGTCAGTATATTACTAAGCATTACACGGATTCGTACACTCACACTGTCAGTATAATACTATGCATTACACGGATTCATACACTCACACTGTCAGTATATTACTATACATTACACGGATTCGTACACTCACACTGTCAGTATATTACTAAGCATTACACGGATTCGTACACTCACACTGTCAGTATAATACTATGCATTACACGGATTCATACACTCACACTGTCAGTATATTACTATACATTACACGGATTCGTACACTCACACTGTCAGTATAATACTATGCATTACACGGATTCATACACTCACACTCTGTCAGTATATTACTATACATTACACGGATTCATACACTTACACTCTGTCAGTATATTACTATACATTACACGGATTCATACACTTACACTCTGTCAGTATATTATAAAGGACTCACATGTATAGTATATGTAATGTACATGGACTCACATGTTTCCTAGTATACAGACTGAGGCCATGTTCAGACCTTGTAAGAGACCGGCCGTTCCATGACCTGGCCAGATCACGGAACGGCCGGACTCAGAAAGGGGCTGCAGTATCAGCCGGATGATCCCTTAGATCTTTAGTGAGTTCTGATGCAGGTGCATCCGTGCGCATCCGAACTCCCCGCTGCTCACAATGGAGCGTACGTCCGGAGCCGCTCTCTCCACAGTGTGCACTGACAGGGTTTTCTGCCGCCGCTATTCACTGAATAAATATGTAGAAGACGGCACTTTCGTGGCGGTGGTGCTCGAGGTGAGAAAAATGTTCAGATAATAGGAAGGGTGTACACCCCTAAGCTGATGAAGGTCATGCTTGGCCGAAACGCGTCCTTGTACCATATGTGTGCTACACTACAATAAAGAAGCATAATTTACTTGGTGAGTGCCGGGCTCTTTCTATTATCTGAGCTATTCACTGAATGACATGTCAGTTTCTTGCGGCGCTGCTAGGGATCCCGGCCGGAGTGTATACATATATGTACTATGTGTATACACTCCGCCCGGATTCCCTCAGACTGCAGGTAAGTATCTGAGAAATCACGGCCAATGTTACAACTGCTGTGATTTCTGCAGAACTTACGTAGTGTGAACATAGCCTGAGTGTAAACGTGTGTAACACTAAGGGGGACATTTATCATCGGGCGTACATGGATTTTTTCCGCGGAAAATGCCGATTTGCGCATTATTTTATTCGCAAATGGCCAATTTGCGAATAAAATATTCGCTAATCAGCACTTTCCGCCGGGTACGCCGGGGGGCGGGGAGGGGGTGTGAAGGGGGCGGAACGGAGGGCGCGGGCTCAGAGTCCGCGTGATTCACCATCCGTTCCGCAAAAAGATACGCCGGAAACCTACTCCAGTCCTCAGCTGGCGTAGGTTTTCGGTGGTGCACACCAGAGCGTACGGGATTTATGTAGAGGCAGTCAGCCTTTACATAAATCACCGTAGCGCCGGAGATTCGGGGACATTTATAAGTCCGGGGTAAAAAACGCCGGACTTAATAAATGTCCCCTTAAGTGTGAGTTCACGTAACATATAGTAATTTAGTGTTGTACATTACATGGACTCTAAGGCCCTATTCACACGTCCTGTTCCTGTCCGCAATTGCGGATCCACAATTACGGACAGAAAAATAGGACCAATGTATTTCAATGGACCCATACACACATCCGTGTTGTGTACTGGGCTGCAATCCGTTCCGCAAAAAAAAGGACAACCTCAACTGACACACCCAATACAACTCTATGGGGTCCGTATTTACGGATGCAATACGGACGAAAATTTGCCGATTGGTTACGGACTCAAATTTGCGGATTGAAAAATATACTGACGTGTGAATAACCCCTAAGGGAGATTCCTCACAGTCTTACAGTAGGAATGTCCTTTGTTGCTCATAGCAACCAATCACAGCTCAGCTTTTATGTCTCACATTGCGCTGGAAAAATGAAAGCTGAGCTGTAACTGGTCGCTATGGGAGCTGTAACTGGTCACTATGGGAGCTGTGACTGGTCGCTATGGGAGCTGTGACTGGTCGCTATGGGAGCTGTGACTGGTCGCTATGGGAGCTGTGACTGGTCGCTATGGGAGCTGTGACTGGTCGCTATGGGAGCTGTGACTGGTCGCTATGGGAGCTGTGACTGGTCGCTATGGGAGCTGTGACTGGTCGCTATGGGAGCTGTGACTGGTCGCTATGGGAGCTGTGACTGGTCGCTATGGGAGCTGTGACTGGTCGCTATGGGAGCTGTGACTGGTCGCTATGGGAGCTGTGACTGGTCGCTATGGGAGCTGTGATTGGTCACTATGGGAGCTGTGACTGGTCACTATGGGAGCTGTGACTGGTCACTATGGGAGCTGTGACTGGTCACTATGGGAGCTGTGACTGGTCACTATGGGAGCTGTGACTGGTCGCTATGGGAGCTGTGACTGGTCACTATGGGAGCTGTGACTGTATGGGAGCTGTGACTGTATGGGAGCTGTGACTGGTTACTATGGGAGCTGTGACTGGTTACTATGGGAGCTGTGACTGGTTACTATGGGAGCTGTGACTGGTCGCTATGGGAGCTGTGACTGTATGGGAGCTGTGACTGGTTACTATGGGAGCTGTGACTGGTTACTATGGGAGCTGTGACTGGTCACTATGGGAGCTGTGACTGGTTACTATGGGAGCTGTGACTGGTCACTATGGGAGCTGTGACTGTATGGGAGCTGTGACTGGTTACTATGGGAGCTGTGACTGGTTACTATGGGAGCTGTGACTGGTCACTATGGGAGCTGTGACTGTATGGGAGCTGTGACTGGTTACTATGGGAGCTGTGACTGGTTACTATGGGAGCTGTGACTGGTCACTATGGGAGCTGTGACTGGTTACTATGGGAGCTGTGACTGGTCACTATGGGAGCTGTGACTGGTCGCTATGGGAGCTGTGACTGGTCGCTATGGGAGCTGTGACTGGTCGCTATGGACAACAGAGAATCTTATTATAGCGCAATAAATCTCCCCCTCAGCCTGTATAAGATTATTTATTACATGCACTCACACTCAGCCTGTATTCTATTATCTATTATAGATTCGGGAGGCCTTCCGGGCACACTCACACTGGGGCTGTATACAGATACCGGGAGGCCTGCCGGGCACACTCACACTGGGGCTGTATACAGATACCGGGAGGCCTGCCGGGCACACTCACTCTGGGGCTGTATACAGATACCGGGAGGCCTGCCGGGCACACTCACACCGGGGCTGTATACAGATACCGGGAGGACTGCCGGGCACACTCACACTGGGGCTGTATACAGATACCGGGAGGCCTGCCGGGCACACTCACTCTGGGGCTGTATACAGATACCGGGAGGCCTGCCGGGCACACTCACACTGGGGCTGTATACAGATACCGGGAGGCCTGCCGGGCACACTCACACTGGGGCTGTATACAGATACCGAGGCCTGCCGGGCACACTCACACTGGGACTGTATACAGATACCAGAGATTAAGAGCCTGGAGTGTACACTCACACTCACCATTTCCACACAATGGAGCGGAGGTGTGAGGTGAGAGCAGCCACATTTACATGATAAGAGGGCGACTTCCCACAACCCAATCACATGGGGACCACAACCCCCCACATACACCGAGACCATCCATGTGGTGACCCCCACCCAAGTCTTACCGGCAGCCATGGCACGATTGTGTGACCTCACCCACCCAGACCCCCATATCCCACCATGTATAGCACATAGACACTCACCTGCGAGACGGCCAAAGAGAAGGCGAGCAGTCTGAATCCACACCAGGGTGGCTGTCTCCTGAGGTCTGCTTAGAGTGTCTGATGGCCCCAGTGTGCACTCTCAATGTATGCGCCCCTCCTGTATCTGTGTGCACTCTATTAGACTCCCCCTTCTCTATGTGCACTCTATTAGACTCCCCCCTTCTCTATGTGCACTCTATTAGACTCCCCCTTCTCTATGTGCACTCTATTAGACTCCCCCTATCTCTGTGTGCACTCTATTAGACTCCCCCTATCTCTGTGTGCACTCTATTAGACTCCCCCTTCTCTATGTGCACTCTATTAGACTCCCCCTATCTCTGTGTGCTGTATACCCTCCTCTGTCTCTGGGTTGTGTGTACAGGACAGTCTCGGTGACATATATTTATACCTGTGATCTCTTCCCGGCTCCGCGCTCTCTCCTCCTTCTTCATTCTCCTGTGACCACAGCCTGTAGCTCCAGCCTCTTGTGTCCTCAGTCACCGCCTGTCTATATGACGTTGCCAGGCGCTCTCTATTGCTGGCTGGATCAGAGTCTTAGCTCTCTCTTTTATTAACAAATCTTGGTGTCTCTCTCAGTGCACAGTCTGTGGGTGTCTCTCTCGGTGCACAGTCTGTGGGTGTCTCTCTCGGTGCACAGTCTGTGGGTGTCTCTCTCGGTGCACAGTCTGTGGGTGTCTCTCTCGGTGCACAGTCTGTGGGTGTCTCTCTCGGTGCACAGTCTGTGGGTGTCTCGGTGCACGGTCTGTGGGTGTCTCTCTCGGTGCACGGTCTGTGGGTGTCTCTCTCGGTGCACGGTCTGTGGGTGTCTCTCTCGGTGCACGGTCTGTGGGTGTCTCTCTCGGTGCACGGTCTGTGGGTGTCTCTCTCAGTGCACAGTCTGTGGGTGTCTCTCTCGGTGCACGGTCTGTGGGTGTCTCTCTCGGTGCACAGTCTGTGGGTGTCTCGGTGCACAGTCTGTGGGTGTCTCGGTGCACGGTCTGTGGGTGTCTCTCTCGGTGCACGGTCTGTGGGTGTCTCTCTCGGTGCACGGTCTGTGGGTGTCTCTCTCGGTGCACAGTCTGTGGGTGTCTCTCTCGGTGCACGGTCTGTGGGTGTCTCTCTCGGTGCACAGTCTGTGGGTGTCTCGGTGCACAGTCTGTGGGTGTCTCAGTGCACAGTCTGTGGGTGTCTCAGTGCACAGTCTGTGGGTGTCTCTCTCGGTGCACAGTCTGTGGGTGTCTCTCTCGGTGCACAGTCTGTGGGTGTCTCTCTCGGTGCACAGTCTGTGGGTGTCTCTCTCGGTGCACAGTCTGTGGGTGTCTCGGTGCACGGTCTGTGGGTGTCTCTCTCGGTGCACGGTCTGTGGGTGTCTCTCTCGGTGCACGGTCTGTGGGTGTCTCTCTCGGTGCACGGTCTGTGGGTGTCTCTCTCGGTGCACGGTCTGTGGGTGTCTCTCTCGGTGCACGGTCTGTGGGTGTCTCTCTCGGTGCACGGTCTGTGGGTGTCTCTCTCAGTGCACAGTCTGTGGGTGTCTCTCTCGGTGCACGGTCTGTGGGTGTCTCTCTCGGTGCACAGTCTGTGGGCTGTCTCGGTGCACAGTCTGTGGGTGTCTCGGTGCACGGTCTGTGGGTGTCTCTCTCGGTGCACGGTCTGTGGGTGTCTCTCTCGGTGCACGGTCTGTGGGTGTCTCTCTCGGTGCACAGTCTGTGGGTGTCTCTCTCGGTGCACGGTCTGTGGGTGTCTCTCTCGGTGCACAGTCTGTGGGTGTCTCGGTGCACAGTCTGTGGGTGTCTCAGTGCACAGTCTGTGGGTGTCTCAGTGCACAGTCTGTGGGTGTCTCTCTCGGTGCACAGTCTGTGGGTGTCTCTCTCGGTGCACAGTCTGTGGGTGTCTCTTGTGCACGGTCTTTGGGTGTCTCTCTCGGTGCACGGTCTGTGGGTGTCTCTCTCGGTGCACGGTCTGTGGGTCTCCCTCTATGTAGTCTCTTGGAATCTGTGCTCCAGGTCTCTCTCTCTCTCTCTCTCTCTCTTGGTGCAGTCTCCTGGTGTGTCTCTCGGTATCTGTGCTGTAGGCCTCTGTCTCTCTCCTGGTGTATGTCTCTCGGTATCTGTGCTGTAGGCCTCTGTCTCTCTCCTGGTGTGTGTCTCTCGGTATCTGTGCTGTAGGTCTCTCTCTCTCTCTCTCCTGGTGTGTGTCTCTCGGTATCTGTGCTGTAGACCTCTGTCTCTCTCCTGGTGTGTGTCTCGGTATCTGTGCTGTAGGCCTCTGTCTCTCTCTCTCTGTCTCCTGGTGTATGTGTCTCTCGGTATCTGTGCTGTAGACCTCTGTCTCTCTCCTGGTGTGTGTCTCTCGGTATCTGTGCTGTAGACCTCTGTCTCTCTCCTGGTGTGTGTCTCTCGGTATCTGAGCTGTAGGCCTCTGTCTCTCTCCTGGTGTGTGTCTCGGTATCTGTGCTGTAGACCTCTGTCTCTCTCTCTCTGTCTCCTGGTGTATGTCTCTCGGTATCTGTGCTGTAGGCCTCTGTCTCTCTCCTGGTGTGTGTCTCTCGGTATCTGTGCTGTAGGCCTCTGTCTCTCTCCTGGTGTGTGTCTCGGTATCTGTGCTGTAGGCCTCTGTCTCTCTCTCTCTGTCTCCTGGTGTATGTCTCTCGGTATCTGTGCTGTAGGCCTCTGTCTCTCTCCTGGTGTGTGTCTCTCGGTATCTGGGCTGTAGGCCTCTGTCTCTCTCCTGGTGTGTGTCTCGGTATCTGTGCTGTAGGTCTCTCTCTCTCTCTCTGTCTCCTGGTGTATGTCTCTCGGTATCTGTGCTGTAGGCCTCTGTCTCTCTCCTGGTGTGTGTCTCTCGGTATCTGGGCTGTAGGCCTCTGTCTCTCTCCTGGTGTGTGTCTCGGTATCTGTGCTGTAGACCTCTGTCTCTCTCTCTCTGTCTCCTGGTGTATGTGTCTCGGTATCTGTGCTGTAGGCCTCTGTCTCTCTCCTGGTGTGTGTCTCTCGGTATCTGTGCTGTAGGCCTCTGTCTCTCTCCTGGTGTGTGTCTCTCGGTATCTGGGCTGTAGGCCTCTGTCTCTCTCCTGGTGTGTGTCTCGGTATCTGTGCTGTAGACCTCTGTCTCTCTCTCTCTGTCTCCTGGTGTATGTCTCTCGGTATCTGTGCTGTAGGCCTCTGTCTCTCTCCTGGTGTGTCTCTCGGTATCTGTGCTGTAGGCCTCTGTCTCTCTCCTGGTGTGTGTCTCAGTATCTGTGCTGTAGACCTCTGTCTCTCTCTCTCTGTCTCCTGGTGTATGTCTCTCGGTATCTGTGCTGTAGGCCTCTGTCTCTCTCCTGGTGTGTGTCTCGGTATCTGTGCTGTAGACCTCTGTCTCTCTCTCTCTGTCTCCTGGTGTATGTCTCTCGGTATCTGTGCTGTAGGCCTCTGTCTCTCTCCTGGTGTGTGTCTCTCGGTATCTGTGCTGTAGGCCTCTGTCTCTCTCCTGGTGTGTGTCTCTCGGTATCTGTGCTGTAGGTCTCTCTCTCTCTCTCTGTCTCCTGGTGTATGTCTCTCGGTATCTGTGCTGTAGGCCTCTGTCTCTCTCCTGGTGTGTCTCTCGGTATCTGTGCTGTAGGCCTCTGTCTCTCTCTGGTGTGTCTTCTCGGTATCTGTGCTGTATGTCTCTCTCTCTCTCTCTGTCTCCTGGTGTATGTCTCTCGGTATCTGTGCTGTAGGTCTCTCTCTCTCTCTC
>NW_027208586.1:0-53203 GCF_027789765.1 Dendropsophus ebraccatus
ATCCAGAGTAATTACCTTAATATCAGTAATAATCAAAAATCCAAATTAAGAGCTTTAAGAGTCACGTATCTATTTTGTGAATCCATGTCAAATGTTTTGGTCAGTTATGGTTTATTTTCAACAGTTCAGCTAAACATATCTAAATGTGTAAATTACCCTGAAATACAGACCTTCATTGTATACTTTGAATGCTTACAAACCCTAAACTATATTTTCAATCACCGCAAGTAAGTTCTCGGCACTACTCACAATCGCTGGTAGACACCGTCAATCCAATTGCATTGTGGCCAATATCCTGGAGCGTGCTACAGGTGGTGCACAGATAAAGGTATACAGTGAAGCAAACAACAAAAGTCATAATGGAAGTCAGCTCACCTTGAGTTGTGTTCTAGGTTTCAATGCATTCAAGAGGGTGCACGGGTTCCAGGGCGTGGCTGACCGTCGGGCAAGCAAATTGAGCTGAAGAAAATGTGGTCCGACATTACTGCTATTTCCCCTTATTTAGTAGATCATGAAGATTTCAATTTCTCTAAAAAAAATGTGACGTCACGAACCAGGGTGCAGTATATATAGAAGCCTATGGACTTTATTGAAGTCTATGGGAGATGTATGTGTAATGTATCTACACTTTATTGGTACACTATGTTTATGGGATAATTTGGGGAGCCAGGACATTTGCTCCCCAAATGGAAGGCACCAAGCAGGGAGGGAGAGCTCGTGAATCTAACTACTTTCTTCTTCCTCCCTCCCCCCCTGTGTGCAGTTGGACAGTTAGCCACTAATACTATCCCATCATCTGCTTATAGTATGAGAAGTGATGGGAGAAGTAGTGCCAGGAGATCCCCAGCACCAAGCCCCCCGTCACACAGCCCCCCACCACACGACCCCACACCCGCCGCCGCCACGCTCACAGATCTGGCCCCCAGCTACCCCACACACCGCCGCTCAGATGCCGCCCCCGCTGCCGGTGACTCAATGATCTGGCCCCCACCACCCCCACACACCCGCCGCTCGCCGTCGGGAAAACTGCCAGCCCCCATCACCCACTCTCCAGCCCCCTGCTCCCCCACCACCGCACAACTCACTTCCCTGCCGTTGCCTGTATTGGACTGCCAGAGCACTGCCGCCCCCGCGTCCTGCCGATTCGCTTCCGGATGTCACCCCAAGCAGCTCTCCTCATCCAGGAGCAAATCGGCAGGAGCTATCAGCGTTCAGCCCCCTCAAAACCAGAAGTGGATTGAAAACAGAGAAAGGCTATGTTCACAAACACTATTGAAATTTAGTGGATAGCCACCATTTCATGAAATAAATTAGTTTTTTTAAAACAACGCCATCCACTAAATTTCAGCAGTAAGTGAACATAGCCTTTCTGTGTTTTTAATCCACTCCTGGTTTGGCTGAAAAATACTGAGTAAAAATACTGTGTTGTGAATATAGCCTTAAAAGGCTGGAAAGTTTTGAACATACTCTCAAATGTTTGCACAAAACACTGCAAAGGTGGAAATTGTTGAGCATATAATATATATATATATAATATAATATGTGCTTAGTCTTATAGCGGAGGAGTGTGGTAACGTAATATGCTTATGGGGGTCAGGCACATTTTTTGCACAGGGCCCTATGCATATACCTAATAAACATCAACATTATGCACCATACATCATTCAGTATATGACACCGTATCATTGGCCAATCATATGTATCCAAAAAGTAGGCAATTCTATGACTGTAAAGGTAAGACATAACTAATACTGCACCAGAACTGAGATGTGAAACACACTAGCCAGTGATAAAGGTCGGCATCACAGAAGGTATGTGTGATTATAGAGGTAACAATTAGATATGCTATTTCTGGAGCAGGCATGTCAATTGGGGAGGCATACTGTATATAGACATAAGCCGACACTATCTTTGCATACTCCTGACATGGGCACAATGTAGTCCTGTTAACAATAGCAAATGGTGCGCTTGTCCGGGGGGTGGTAACATGGCGGTCATGGCCTTATGTTTCTTTGGACTTGAAAGAGTTAATCCTAACATGGTCTAGGTCCATTTTTGAGTTGGCAGTCGGTGGAATCATCCGCTGTGGACCCCACAGAGCTGGATAAATTCTACCTGTAAAAGAATAAGATACATCAATGCATCAGACAATATAGAAATATTTAGTGTAATTCACTAATGTTGACGAACCTGTCAAAATGTTTGGGTTCTAGAACGTTATCCTAACCTGAGCACTCAGTGTTTGATTCCCCGCAGCTACAGAAGTTGGATGGAGTCCTAGAAAACATGGATACAGCAACAGGCTTTATCCATGTTTTCCTGGCCCCCTAGAGTGTTCTCAGGGAATCAACCATTGACAGGGAAGTGAATAATAGTGTTGAGTGAATCTGTCAAATGTTCGGGATCAGCACCCTTATCCGGACCTGAACATTTTTGACAGGTTCACTCAACACTATTATTCACTTCACCTGTCAATGGTTTTTTAATGTTAAGACTGATTAGTGTATATAAACAATATAAAAAAGAACAGAGAACTGATGTGAACAACCACATATTCAGTTCATATATTTTGTTTTGATCAATCCAAATGCGACACAGAAATACATCACCAATTAGAACCAGGTCCTGGACCCAAGTAATAAAACAATTCATCTTTATAATGCATCCAAAAATAATAAAAAGGATAACATGTACCCAAGGCTTAATGAAGTATAGTGAGAATGAAGACTAGTCCATCTGGTCTGATCCACCAAAAACGTTAATGCTATCAGTGATGGTAACTGTATCAGAAGACACATCACAATCATATCAATATAAGGCAGTCAGGGTGACCATTACTAAAAGCAGCCTGCTTGTATCTGTCCATTATCTGAATCTACACCAGGGCAGCATTACATAGCGGACAGGTGCTCATTACTAAATTATGTGATATAATTGCCTTCTCCATAGACTGTAATAGCCATTAACAGGAACAATATTTACATTCACTGCATATCAAGTGTAGATAAGATAACCTTAGGTTTACTGCGCCTTTAACCAATAACCTGTCTGACGTTTACAGTCTGCTGAGCTGGATAAGAAGAAGTAGTAGACCAAAGTCTATATGAGTATAAATTGGGATATATCTTCTCATATGTATTTCATCAACCTCATATTACGGTGATAATAGTAGAACATTTTACTTTTACTACAAATATTGAAGTTAAAAGTTCTGTGTGTAACAGTATAATTGTATTATAGGTAATAAGAAACTACGGACATGAAGAGAAAGGACCTGCTGCATCTCACCTATGGCTGACAATGGCTGACTGGTCCTGTGACAGCGGGGTTGACTGGGCTGGGATCACCCCTCCCCGTCTGCGTTATAGGAGTGGCGGCAGCAGACCAGCGCTATCTTCTATGGGCTGCCCTAACAATTTAACGATCGCTTCTGCAGTTTCCCAACCCCCACCCCACCCGCCCCGCAGCTCCCTGTCTCTCCCCCCCCCACACACACACACACACATTTACCCGTTCACTGTCGGCGCATGTAATAGCGCCGGCGGGAAACGAGGAGCAAAGGGCCTAAAGTGTCACTGTCGTTATAAATTTCAAAATCTAAATCAACAGTAGATGTGATATAAAGCAAGTTTGCAATATACATTCATTATTTTTTTTTAGTTATCATGGAACACATGGTACTTCCTGTTTTCTGACTCTTTTTTCTAAAAAACAGGAAACTGTCAGAAAACAGGAAGTCCAGTGTATCCCAGGCCATCTGAGCGCTCACAGAGAAGGCAGTCATGTGATTGACAGACATATTAGAGGGGGATAACACATACTATATATAAAGTATACCTCCAACAGAAGGAAACAAGGGCAATATGCTAAAAGAGTCTTAGCCTACCATCTATAATTTGTAAAGAAATGTTGTATTTAGTGACATAAAATGATAAGGTTAGAATATATATGTACATTAGGTCATACATATTGATGCAGTTGTGCCGTTATCTGTATAAAGTGTATGGGGCTGCCCCACTCCACTGACAATCTGACAGATGAGTTGTGTAGAGGTAGGGGTCACATATTATGGATTTTCTCTGCCTACCTTCTTTTTATAGAGATAGCTTGCTGAGACTTACCCGCCCCATAAAGAACATATCAACGTTCGAACTGCTGAATGTTTATGTGTATGGGGAGTCAGGAAAAGTTACTGAAGATTTACAGATTTACAGACTTAGTACTGTCTCTACTAGACCCCACACAATTTTTCCCAACTCTTGTAAGTGTCAGAGAAAGTGATGTGAACTTTAGGGAGGGGAGATTTATCATCAAAGGATGTAAAATTTAGACTGGTGCAAAATGCTCCTCGCAACAATCAGCATCTTTCAAACTGCCCTCAGCAACCAATCACAGCTCAGCTTTCCTTTCAGCACTGCCTAAAGCTGAGCTGTGATGGTTGCTGTGGGTAGTTTGCACCAGTCTAAATTTTACACCCTTTGATAAATCTCCCCCATAGTGTATCAGTGTAGCTTACTTACATACTGATGCTTCTCTGTTTCAAAAGTGGTGGTGAGCTTAGAGACCGAGCGAGTTACCAACACACCACTCTTGGCTGTCAATGTTTTTTTGCTGCTTCAAGTGTTAGCAGCCGCTACAAATGTACGTAGGCTTGCAAAAGAATCTGTGAGTTGGAACGTTGCACCTTGTAAAGCATTCGATGGAATAAATGGCATATGATATTGGCGTGACACTGCTCTGGAGTGCTGCACTGATATATATATATATATATATATATGCTTTAAATAGAGTGGGCCGAAGGGTGAGACAGGATTCACTGTGATTTGTTGCGATAAGATGAGATGACACGTTGCCATAAAAAATGAGAGTAAAATCCATGTAATACTCACTCTTACATCTAATCTCTGTAGTAACAATCACATATGGTGATTTACCTGCTTTACTAAGTATCAAAGGTCGGCACTTTAGTTGCTACGTGAAGATTTGCACCTTTACTACTAAGTGCTCAGAAAGTCTACTTCTAAGGAAAGTCAGATGATTAGTAAGTATAGGGTGTCAGGTATATGCTGGAAAACACTGGAACTATTGCAACAGGGATAGAAGGGTCCAAATTCCCTGCAGCAGCTACAATCATGGAGGATCATTTGAGATTAGGCTTTTCCCACCTCTTTCCCCATGGTTGGTAAGAACCACAGGCCTCAAACACATCCCAGAAGCGACAGTATTAGCAAAGAAAGCAAAAGAAAAAACATATGGGTGGAACTTATCAAAATGTTCAAAAGTTTCCTAGAATGCACATTTTTAATAATTTTGCACAGAAATTAAACCTTTCCATGTTACTGCTGGTTATGCCACCTTTTCAAAAAGGTGGAAAGACTTGGCGGCAGGGTCCACCAATGTGTTCATGTGTAAACAACTAGGGCTATGGGGATATTATTAAGCCAGAGAATGCTCATAGAAACATACAGTACCATGCACTTAAGAGCTGAGAATTTAGAATACATAATAAAATGAATTTTACCCAAACTGGCATTGATTGAACTGGATTGGATTATCTATCATATACAGTATTTAGAATTGACAAAAGGCCTTTCACTAACACTCCTGGCTAGGTTCACGCAAGTAATTTATGGCTACTCTGTAAGTGAACATCTCAGACACGCATTCATAATGGCCCTTAAAGTGTGGGACAGAGAGCCATGCAAATAGCAGTTAAGTTCAATGTCTTATTCCTTTTAGAGGGTAGCTATTAGTGTTGTACTGTTTGTATTATATCAATTGGCTTTAGGATGAAGACCAAGTTCAGTGCTGCTACTAATATAACAGGCCACAAGGTAGTACTTATTTGTATACTATGATCTAACTCCACAGAGGGGTACAATAGGTAATAAAGGGAGTAAAACATAAATATGCCAAGATTTAAAGAATAAGGGTGACAAGTATATGAGAGAGGGCCCTTATAGTATACAGTTATGTGCAAGTTACTTTCTTAGGAGTTGTTATAGCGGGTTCACTTAGGACATATTTGTCATTGGACCAGATAAAAAAATGAATGTATTTTTTACATCAGGAAGTTGACTGGTATCCAAAGGTTTTGGGCAAGGTGCAAAACATGCCATTTGTTGCATCCAGCATTCCCATCTGGGGTGGTTCCAGATCCCAATACATACGAGAATGAACCCTTATAATGGTGCGTTTACATGAAACTATTCTCATTCAAATTTTCGTTATAACGATCGCATTTGAGCGATAATCGCCTCGTGTAAACACAGCGAACCATCAAGCAATGAGCGAGAAATCGTTCATTTTGATCTTTCTACATGTTCTCAAATCGTCATTGGTCGCTAAAAATTCGCAGATCGGTATGTGTAAACAGTCTTTCAAAGATTCACCCTATGTGTTAAATGGGCTTAAGCGATCTTAAAAATGATCGCACTAACGATTTTTCTAACTATTTTTTCGTCTAAACACTGATCGTTATAAAAACCAAATCGTTGCTTCGAAATCGCTAAACAATCGATTGGGCGAATTATCGCTTCGTGTAAACAGACCATTAGGGTCCTATTAGACAAAGCGATTTTTATTTCATCTAATCCCAACAAATAACTTAACAATGTGGAATTACATTAAACGATTAGTGAAAGATTAGCGAACAAATGTGGAATTACAACAAATTAATTCACAAAATGATAATTGTTTAAATCCGCACAACATAACGTTATTGTGCACGATAATCTTTCCATGTCATAGGGCCCTAACCTTTGTCTGCATGTGATATAATAAGAGCAAGTAGCAGACATGGGAAATGTTTTGCTATTGTGGGGGCAGGAGATAGTAAGGGCTTGGATGTGTGATCTAAAGGACAGAGCATTGTTGAATAAGACCCTAAAGCAGAGGATGTGTCAGGTTGGGAAGAGTCTGGAATAATTTACTGTCAGTTTCCGAGCAGAGATTCTGCACACCACAGCAGAATCCAAGGAACTGGTATGTGCATGTGATCTCAATTGTGTTTGTTGTATGGTTATGTGTTTAAAATGGAGAACATCTTGCAGTGATCTGTCCTCACTTATCCAAAAAAGATGTCAGGTTTAAACAATATGTAATACGGAGACATGAACGTTGTAATGTTTTCCCCTATATACAGAGGATACAAGCAGTGAGATCTAAAGCTGCAGATGTCTGCAGGAAACCTTTGCCGAAGCTGCGCTAGAATCCTGCCCTGTAAATCCATATGTATTTGTAGGGATTTAGATGCAGACGCAGATTATTATTACTGGGTATTTGAAACATACCATTTATTAGAGAGGGGGTGATTTTCAATGTTGATAATACGTGTAAAGATAGCTTTCTTATCCCTGACTGAACGTAGATTGTGCCACAGTATACGCATATGGCACTACAGCTGGCAGATCAGTCAATGACACTAATGGTATATGCATACACAGCAGATTTGTTGTCTTATCCATCTGAATGGGGCGTGCAGGGAATCTAGGTCTATTCATGAAGTGTTGTCTTTTTGTCCATTAATAAACTATTTCTGCTTCTCATAGATTTGTGTGTGCACTACCATTTATATATTATAGTATTGTGGCTTGTGCCCCCCTATGTATGTTGTTTACAGGAATCTAGGTCTAAACAGTAACTCCATTCAGATAAATGGAACAGATTTTCAGCTGCAAAAAATTTCCACTACAGTAATATAATCTATTGTGATCACACTAGTATGGGGACTCAAATACTAGGGGCCATACTACACCGGACGATTATTGTTCAAAAAAATCATTAGATCGTTCAAATTTAAGCGATAATCGGTTTGTGAAATAGCAGAGAACGATTAAACGACCAATGAGAGATCGTTGGTCGTTTGATAAAATGCGGACCTATTTTTATCGTTTGATCATTCGCAAATCTTTTGCACGTCGTTCGGAGTAATAAGAAGTCATAGTTGAAATGTGCGCAATAGCGACGACAAAACAACCGCAAGAACGATCATAAATAACGATCATCGTTCCGTGTAATTGGGCGAACGATTTTGGTTCGTTTGCCATAGCGGTCATTTGAGATCCTTTATCGTTAAATGACAAAAAATCACTTGATGTAATAGTGCCCTAACATAGCAGCTAAACAACATTGTAAGCAAATCATGAATAGGGCCGAAACAATGCTTGAGGTGTTAGGCAAGAGTAGGAAAATGCTGCAAAGTAAGAATGGGTGAAAAAATAGAAGTGCTAACTGCTTATTTTTTTTAGCAATGAAAAACAAAGTAAATGAATGGAATTAAAATATAAATCAGATCAATATTTGGTGTGACCTCCCTTTGCCTACAAGACACACAGCATCAATTCTTCTAGGTCACTCATGGCCCCCAGCTGTAGCCCTCCCATTGTGCTAACGTGTGGGCTTTCCAGGCATGATGGGAAATGTAGTTTTGCAGCAGCTGGAGGGCCGCAGTTTTACACCCCTCGGCAGGGACGTCCCCTACTTACAAAATAATGTAATTGGCTTTCTGTTAGCTGCTTATTTTGACAGTACCGAGTCCATTCCTTTCTAAATTCTTACGTTTCTAAGAGATGTCATAAATTAAAGGAATAGAGTAGTGTATAGTAATTTTCCTTCAATATAAAAACAAATTAATTCATTAGAAGATTATTTTTTTTCTTGTAAATTAAGCACTGAATATAATATTGGAGACTAATACACAATATTGGGACTATAGCTACACACATTCAGAAAGTAAAGGCGCCATCTACTGGTTAAACATATTTACTGCTAGTCTAGGTTTTTATAGGGAATGTATAATGCAGCTAAATAACCTTAATGTTATGGTTTACAGTTTACTCTCTAAAATGCTTTACTAATTCTAACCAGAGTATAGAGACAATTGCCTGACTCTTCGAACAAAATGAGAGTATCTTATAGCCAGGCTTGCCTAGGTTCATAGAGTTCCACAAGATCCAGATAGTACAGGTTTATACCTACGCTAAACATGGACATCTGTTTAAGGTTACAGATGTATACTGCAAACATATACTGCACAGTAGGCTTTTATTATTGGGTTACCAGCACTGATCAATTCATTTTTATTAGAAAGGCCTCATAACAATAAGACCATCACAGGGTTTCCTGCTGCCGGACCCCAACAATTGGCTGTAAACCATGGCAGCAAAGGATTTACCCCCAGCTGCATTTCAGAGGAAATGAAGCATTGCACTGTTCCCATTGAGATTAATGGAGGTGCTTAGCTCTTCAGAGGGAGAGATGCTCTCCAGCATGTCTAATAGACTATAATTCATTATCACATGAATGTAACTGTGCAAGGCCATGATGTAAATTTCTCCTTTACCTAAGCAAGTAGTATGGGCTTGTCACTATACCTTTCACAAAGTGTAGGGCAGTTCTGTATTTAGTAGACACACATGCCCACTGTAACACCATCACCCCCAAAGCCTTGTCCAGCAGCGCTGGCACAGCAGGCACCTGTGCAATGTTCAGACAGGAGAAAATGTTCCAGTGGCATTCCTAATGATGAAGAGGATGGGGAGGAGGGACAGAGGGGTGATGCAAAGTTAGGGCACAGATACTCTAAACCACGACTGTTGGGCATGGGGCTGTAAGTTTAAAAGTTGTTTTTTAGGACATAACTGCATCACCTGCCGAACGGACCCCAGGACAGATCTTGGATTAAAAGCAGCTATCTGAAGGTACAAGTGTTTGGGGGGGGGGGGGGGGGGGGGTTAGATTGTGGGTACAGAGTCACTTTAAGCAGTGAACCGCAACCATGTTGGCGACATCAAGGAGAGTGCTATGCATCAGCTACTGTTGCCTTTGGTAGTGGTGGTGTTACAGTTTGGGCAGGTGTGACTAGTCAATCCAGAACTGCCCTGCACTTTGTGAATGGTATAGTAACCAGCCCATACTAATAACATTAGCAATCCAGTCATTGTGCCTCTTCATTAACAACACAGACGCCCAATTTCATCTTCATGGACGACACTTCTCCAGCTCATCGAGGTCGCATCATTAGGGAACAGCTGCTGGAGACTAGGGGACCTGAATCTCATAGAAAACCTATGTGATCAGCTGAGTCTAGATTAGTTTAGTCTAGTGTAGATTGCTGAGATTACCGAGACTGGTTACCTCGACAACCAGTATACCGATGTTGGCTTTTAAATCACCATTGCATGTTCGTACTTAAATGCCCTGCTTTTATGTTATAATATCACTGTAGTGGGAACATTTTACGCTTTCCATAAAATTGCACACAAAATATCCTTAACTTTTTTTTTAGTTGTGTATATGTCAGGAAGAAAAGGGGTGAGATGAGCAGTCATACTGTATATCTCTATCCACATAGCTATTCATCTATTATCTACATATCTTTTATATACTATGTACATAAAAAATCCAATATAACTCTACATATTATGTACATATACACTGTATATCTATTTATTTACATCTCTATCGCATATCTCTATTATCACTCAATAATCCTTTTTATCATATCTGCTATCTACATGTCTCTGTTATCGGTTTTCATATCTATTTAATCAGTCCTATATATCTTTATAGTTATCTCATATACCTCTATGATATATCTCTATCTACATCACATATCTTTAATACCTCACATATCATGTCTCCATCTAGATCATATATCTCTATATGTAGCTACTATATTTCTGTGCATATCATATATCTCTGTTATTTATGCCTGTCATTTATCCATATATATCAACTATCGATATCAGACATGTCTGACATCAATTCTTCCTAATTTTCCTTGTGTTCAGTGTGTAATTCCATAATGTCAGATCATTTATGTCCTTCCAGAATTTATTGGCACTATATAAACATTATTATTATTATTATTATCATCATTTGTACTAGTTGTTGGATTAGAATGAAACTCTACATGTGTGAACAAAAGTGCTTACAATATTAGGCTATGTTCACACAACTTATTTTTATAATTAATCACGGCCATGATTAATTCAAACATACTTTCAATTGCAAATGAATGGGATCCTGGCTGGAGTGTATACACTTAGTATTCACTCCGGCCGGGATCGCTAGCGGCCGCAGTAAAAACTGACATTGAATAGCGGTCGTACAAGCCTGACAGGTCACACAATGGTAAATTGGGATGCGGGCGCACACGGATGCGCCCGCATCCTAATTCAATAGAATTGAAGTTTATCCCGGCCGGTACTGCATTATTGGCCGGGATAAACTTCACTGACACCAGACGTTCTGTGACATGGACAGGTCACAGAACTGCCGATGTCATACGCTGTGTGACCCCAGCCTTAGAGAGCATGTATATGTTTATTGGAGAAAACTGTATAGTTTAAGGGAGGCTCTAGTTTTTTTTTATTGGGCACTTCTATCAGAGATAAAAGATACATTTAATAAGACAAGAAGAAAAAATGGGCTGGGAGTATGGCACCTCATGTAATCCTGTTATGTGCAGATGTGTGAAGTAAAAGTAAAGGTGGACTCTCCCCTTTAACCTCGTCCTGCATCAGAACGTACATTTAGGGCCCTATCACACCAACAGCGGCGACCCCGCTCTGAACCGTGGCGATCCGGGCTACTATCTGCACCCGCTAATTAGGGCCGTTAAATGCAGCTATCAAACATAGTCCTCCATAGCCCCTTCCTTGGTGTCTAATGGCGGGATTCCCTCCCACCCATGATGTGATCGTGGAGGGGGGATCCCCCCCTATGAGGAATCAGTGTAGTTATCTTAGAAGTTACCCAGGTTGACTTCAAATTAATGTATGTTTAAAAAAAAGTTTTTTTTATTAATAAAAAAATCCCCTCTCCTAATAAAAGTTTGAATCACTTCACTTTTCCCATTTCATAAATAAAAATAAAAATATAAACATATCTTGAAAAATTAAGTCTGTCATTGCAGTACAATTGTCGCAATTGTGTCATGTGGGTCTATAGGTGACAAAATGCAAGTGCTATGACCTTTTAAACATGAAGAGGAAAAAAATGAAAGTTCAAATATGAAATCAGTTCTGAAGGGGTTAAGCCCCTCGGGCTTTATGCGTATCAATCCGCTTTGGGGGTAGCTCGTAGTGTCGGATGATGGTTCCAGGAAAGTGACTCGCCCAGTGTCCGGGCCCGTGGTTTCATGCAGGGGAGAGAAGAAAAAAAGTACCTGGGTAGGTATCCTGGCACTGCCGGAAATTCCTTCACAACGAGTGGACTATAAAAAATCAAAATGGCTCATTTATTGGTTAAAATTAGTAAAAATGTACTATACCTAAAATAAAATGTATGTTTTACTGATTTTATCCAATAAATCAGCCATTTTATTTTTTATACTCCACACGTTGTGAAGGAATTTTTGGCAGCGCCAGGATACCTACCCAGGTACAAAAGATACAGTTGGGCATGTGGGTACACAGGTTTCCTACAGCACATTTGCCAGTAGATCCTGCACACTTATAGGTTTCTGGAGATGGCCTCCTAGCTGGTTCCATAAATGCTCTATTGGTGATAAATCTGCCAATCAGGCCGGCAAAGGAAGTGTAGCAGTATGGGGAACCCTTGCTGTGTGGGTGAACATTATGCTGCTGAATAATGCCAGTTGGAAGCCTCCACCATGACAGGAACATATGTGGCCACAGGGTGTCCTGTACATATCACTCAGCTGTCAGTGTCCTTTGTATCACTAATAGGGGTGATGGGCTATTGTGTGACTGCTCCCCATCACACCAGCAGCTGGGGCAGGATGTCGCCCCACAGCAATGGCACTGTTGACCAATTGGCCTCCATACTCACATCCAACCATTAACAGACCCTGGATTCATCTCTAAAGATTATGCAGTGCGAGTCTGTAGCAGTCCAGGCTTCTTATATAGAGGACATGTAATGGGCGCCATGACACCACATTTCCATCTGCTAAGTGCCAGGAAATGCATGTAATGAAGGTGATACCTGTGTATGGATGGTGGACAAGGGCCAGATAGCAGGAAACACATTGAAACAACCATTCTGCACCTCTCATGCAGGTGCCCCCTGTCAGTGTCTAGGGGCACAACACCCTCCAGTGTGCTGTATCCAGTGTCTACCAGGCAATGGTCACTCAAGAGGTACACTGCCCAAAAGTAGCCTCCTAGAGCTCTTCCCATAGGGCAGCATAGGAAGCAGGTAGGACCAGACCACACCTGTAACTATTTACACTATTGCACTTCTATTAGGGTGCACTGTTTTTTTCCTTTGTCAATTAGTACGGCTACTATCTGTATCTTACATCTCTACCATCTATGCTATGTATATCATCTATAGCTATCATGTGACCCCAGGGCCCGGGTGACGGCGCATCCCTTACAGCTACGCCCCACTGAGTCACTTTCACGGCTGCGCATCCGTCACTGTGTCATCGGCATCACACCTTCTGAGCATGCGCACTACTCCCGCAGCTACAGGTCGCTAGTGGTAAGCTGGGGTTGCTGAGGACTCCTTTAGGCGCACGGCGCAGCCAACCTTGCTGGCTTCCTTGTTATTCCTTTTCTAGCTTCTGATTGGCAAGTTTTGCTGGGAGGTCGCTTTCTATTGGCTGCAGATGCTTGTCCGTCTCATAGTCGGGTTAGGCTGGTCCAAGCGGAGGAGGCAGGTTAGTGAATAGAGGCAATTGCCGGTGTAAATAAACCTAATGGCAGCAGAGATGGTGGGCGTGTGACGTGAGCGGGGCCGGCGGCTGGCTGCGGGGCTGGGGTCCCCGAATGTACCGTGCTGTGGGTGAATGTATGTAATACAGTCAGTGACAGCCCTAATAAACAAGCTGTGCTCTGTGTGTATACAGCTGGAGCCTCCCCTGCTGCTCACTATAGCGCTGTACCGTGTGCTGCTGCTGGGGGCTCCCTCTCTGCTGTCACCACAGTAACATGGGGGCGCTAGTGAGCTGTCCTCACCTGCTCACCTCTCTATGGAGGGCTGGCTAAATGCAATGGGATTTCTCCATGTAGGAGTGTAGGTTTTGCCAAGCATACTAGTTCATAGAGATTCCTGGTGCTGCATAAAGTTCTTTGAGACTTTGAATTTCAGTTCATCTTGTAGTCATTGAGTATAGACAGTAAGGTGTGTGTGTGATATAATATATATATATCTATCAGGGCAGTAATGGAGGCACCAAGTAAGAGTATATTTCAAATGACAATATGATCTTTAGCGCTGTAGCTGATGAGAGGTGATGTTGATACAATGGTGAGATAAAACGATAGATGTAAGTATAGAACGAGTGTGGAAAAAATTGCAATAGCTAAAATAAGTGGGTACTTAGTATTCTTCAATATAGTACTGCCTCATTGACAATGATTGACTAGAAGTTACGGTACACTGATGTATTGATGTAGATGACTGATTCAGTGGTGCAGTAGTTTTCTACCTGTCTTGCACCGTGCAAAGTCCAAAAGAATCCATGTTGCAGTGACGTCACTATCGAGTATAAGGGTACAAACACACACAACGTATACGCAGCGTATTTACTGCTGCGATACGCAGCAGATTAGGTCTAAATAACTGAACACAGCATCAAATCTGCACCATCAAGTCTGCTGCAGATCTGCTGCGTATCTGCTGCGTATACGGTGTGTGTGTTTGTACCCTAAGAGTATATTTCCCATGGATTCTGCTTTGGGACCTCACATCTAAGGGTCCATTTACACAAAAAGATTTGAAGCCAAAGCCAGAAACAGACTATAAACAGAGATCAGGTCATAAAAGAAAGCCTGAGATTTCTCCTCTTTTCAAATCCATTCCTGGCTTTGGCTTCAAATCTTTGGCAGCTAATCTATCAGAATCTTTCTGTGTAAATGGACCCTATTACATCTCCCATCTTCAGCGGGTACATAGGCTGTAGTGCACACTGTGAGCAGATGTGAAATCATATTATTATTATAAAATATGAATTAGTGTTGTGTCTCTTATTTCCACCCAGAAAACTTGTCTAGTAGCCAGAATGCATAAAATCCACAGCAGATAAAGAGGGAAATAGAATACGTTTTACTGACTAACATTTACAGAGTCTTCAGACATGGAACATAGATTTCAATGGGTGGTGCAGTTCCAATATAGACCTTATACATAGTGTCAGTGTATGTGAGATTGCATCAGACCTATAGATATTAAGGGTACGTTCACACTTACCGGATCCGCAGCTGATTTTTTTGCTGCAGATCCGCAGCAGATTTCATTTAAATAACTGAACACAGCATCAAATCTGCACCATCAAATCTGCTGCGGATCCTGTAGGTGTGAACGCACCATAAATGAGCTGACTGTGGACAGGTTGGGCTTAAAGGGAACCACTCACCTACAAAAAAAAATCTTTAGCATTATAACTCCACTCGAATACATCCCATAACAGACTTTGTAAACGTATCTGTATATCCTACCTGCCAGGTATGCCCAGAATACCTCCTTATACCGATTCCTGCCCTGTGCTAATTGCTTCTATCTGGTCATCTTGGTGTTCCTTTTGGTCATACTAGTCACGGTCCTGGAGCTGGGATTTACCTTTATGGGCGTGATTCGCAGCTCCTTGTCAAGTGTCATCCTGAAGCAGGCCTAGCAGTATCGCCTCTGTACTGCACATGTCTGAAATAGCCTCAGACTCAGCAGAATAAGTCTGGGGCTATTTAGGACCTGCGCCATACAGAGTAGATAGAACGCAGTTGCACTGCACATGTCCGGCGGTTGCAGCTACTCACTGCTAGGCCTGCCTCATGATGGCGATCGCATGACAAAGAGCTGTGACTCACGCCCTTAGAGGCGTGATTACGCTGAAACCCATCTCCGGGACCACAACTAGTTGGACCAAAAGTAACGCCCAGTTGACCAGATGGAAGAAATTAGGATACAGCACAGGAATCAGTATAAGTAGGTTTTCTGGTTATACTTGGCTGGCAGGCAGCCAGGAAATACTGATAGATTTTCAAAGTATGTTATAGGATGTATTAGAGTGGATTAATAGCATTGTAATGTTTTTTTTAGGTGACTGGTTCCCTTTTAAAAAAAAGTGTACTTGCCCGTCCTAATCCCCCGTTGCCACTGCTCTGTTTCCATTGGATTCCTGCTGCGCAGCACTACCTGGTCTTTCTTTTAACACAAGGTAATGCCCTCTTTGCCAGTCACTAGCAGGTGACATCTGTGGTCAGTGACTGCTGGCTCTGCTAATGGTTTTAGCACAGTGAGCAGTAACAGCAATCACAATGCACTGTGTAGGGAACCTTGGCTCTCCAGCTGTTGCAAAACTACTACTCCCATCATCCCTGGACAGCCAAAGCTTTAGCTTTGTCTGTCCATGCATGGTGGGAGTTGTAGTTTTGCAACAGCTGGAGAGCCAAGGTTCCCTACCCCTGGTATAGAGGCTGCTTCACACAGCCACAGGAGGGGGGTACCCTCTTCTGTATAGCGCTGTGCAGTGCTTGATGAAAACAGGGCATCGGGAACTGCAGGAATTTGAGAGCCCTGCAATTCCTGACACAAACATTGGTGGCAGCAGGGGGGCCCGTTTCTCCCCTTACTGCTGCCAGTCAATGGAAGTCTGTATGTAAATAAAAAACTTTACATTTATTTTACAAAATGCTATAACTTTTGCTATGAGCAAAAAAGATTTAGTCTTCAGAGTACGCCTTTAAGGTTTTCAGGCTGTTACGGTATGTGATTTATTTTATAGTATGTATCTATTTTTAGTTTCTTTTAAAAAAAATCTTCCCATACACTTTGTGGAATGCTTAAATAACTTGCATAGAAAATGATGGGCAGATTG
Source organism: Dendropsophus ebraccatus (assembly GCF_027789765.1). Classification (NCBI taxonomy): domain Eukaryota; kingdom Metazoa; phylum Chordata; class Amphibia; order Anura; family Hylidae; genus Dendropsophus; species Dendropsophus ebraccatus. The sequence continues at coordinate 16,790 of NW_027208586.1, forward strand.
CTATTTACAGCTTGGATGGCTGGATTTACACGCCATAATCTTGCAGGCAGTCCATAATTGACTGAATGGGATTGTATTAAATTGATTATATTTCCTTTGATTATAGTAGAAGTAACACCAAGATATTTAGGCTAAGTTCCCACACAATATTTTTGCTCAGTATTTTGGTCAGTATTTTTCAATCAAAACCAGGAGTGGATTGAAAACACAGAAAGGCTCTGTTCACACACTGTTGAAATTGAATAGATGGCCGCCATTTAATGGCAAATAACAGCTGCTATTTCAAAGCAATGGCAATTATTTGCCATTAAATGGCGGCCATCCACTCAATTTCAACAGTGTGTGAACAGAGCCTTTCTGTGTTTTCAATCCACTCCTGGTTTTGGTTGCAAAATACTGAGCAAAAATACTGTGTGGGAACATAGCCTAAGGCCTTTTTAGGCTGTTTTGGGGAGTTTTTTTTTTTATAGACAAAAACAAAATATGGCCTTATTTTTGTATCAAAATATCGATTGGCCAAAAGAAAGAAGAAGTTGTGTGAACATAGTATTAGGCCAGTTTCACGCAAACCGGATCCGCATCGGATTTCACGCTGTGAATTCCCAGCAAAATCTGCTGTGGATCCCTTGCCTGTAATTTTCAATGTGATTCCTTTATGGCCTGTTCTCTTTTTATTGTCTGTTCCTGGATTTGGCTTAAAAAAATCTGTCAGATAAATCTCTGTGTAAACGCACCCTCACGCAGCTTTATTGTCTTGCAGGCAGGGCCACATGAATGATCGCTTTGTTTTCACAATTCTAATAATTCCTATGTTTATATAGCACCAACCAATTCTGCAGCACTTTACATAGTTTGTCATCACTCAAATCAGTCCCTGTCCCCATTAGGGCTCACAATCTTTAAATAACCTACAAACACCCCACATATAAGTACCAACACGTATTCTTCCAAATAAATTCATTTTTATTTAGAGACAAAAATCTACAATCCCATTAAAACATATACACATAAGTCACCTGAACTAAGAACACAAAGAAAAGTAAGCCATATAAAAATTGTGTGACACTGATCCATGAAATGAAAGAATATGTATAAATTTTATTGGTACAAAAAAACTACAAGTGACAAGACACACTAGATAAATACAAAATTCTCTCTAGATGGTACCGGGTTCCTTCCCGGCTACATTCCCTCATTCCTGAGGTTGATCCCACATGCTGGAGGTGTGGCACTGAGGAAGGTACGTTCCTCCACATTTTTTGGGACTGCACGCGCCTTCAAACTTTTTGGTCTGAGGTCACACGGGTGATATGGCAGGTCACTGATATATGGGTCCTGCTCTATTTCTCCTTCATCACTGCGACTTATCTTTGTCAGTTTACAAATGTTCCCTGCTCAGTTTCTTGGTCATGGCCGCCAGAGCATGCGTTCCCCTTTATTGGAAAAAACAGAACCCATTCCCGATCTCTGGATCTCGAAGGTCAATGACCTCATGCATATGGAGGACCTGACGGCTAACATTCTGGATTCTAATGTCCGTTTTAATCGTACTTTGTTCGCTTGGATGCAGTTCCAAGACACTGATATGTAGAAGGGACTGCTGCAAACCCCTTCTACACCTTGATCTTTTTATCTGCTAGGGGACATTCGCTACACTTTTTGGAAGCTTCGCCTCAGACATCCCTTCCCTCATTCCCTTCTTTTCTTTTACTTCCAAAATTCCCTTCTTGTCTACCCACTTTGTGTCTCTGTTTTGTCAGTGTTTCTTCCTTAATCTGTTTGTGTGTGATTCATTTGCTTATATCGATGTTTCCCGAGCTAATGCTAAGACCTATGTGCAACCTCACACATCCTTGTACCTATACTTTCAAGTATACTTTCATATACTTAACCCCCCCCCGCTAGAGCCCATCTCGCCAAGTCCAGCTCCTGGAGCCAGTCCCGGGACGGAGATATCCTTGTCGGAAGCCCGGTGCGCGCGCTGCATATGTTAGTCCGATGCCCATAGAGAATAAATGGAGCCGTCATTCTCTATGGTCGTCGGACCCATCTCTGCAGTGCGCGCGGCGGGCTTCCAACAAGGATATCTCCGTCCCAGGACCGGCTCCAGGAGCGGGACTTGGTGAGATTAGGTAAGTATCCGGGGCTCTAGCGGACCTTCACCCCGGCTCGGGGGGTTAAAGGTTCTCTTTAAAACACACAACATACAAGGAACTGTATATGATAAGTACGGTATCCAAGACCCACCGACAAGATAAAGTATGCAGACCCCTCCTAGCGCTGATTTTAATGATACAAGAAATGTATAGAATCAGTATCCTAAAAATACAATAAAGTCTATATTGAAAAAATGATGGACACAAAAGAAGAGAGTAACAACCAGGTGCATCAAATCATATTAGTAGTGGAAGAAAAAAAGAGTAAATCTGACCCAAGTAGAGGGATCCATGCCGGGGACCTCTAAACCCCACACGCTCCGTCTCTGACATGAGACTTTCTCAAGAGTACTGTTGATTTAAAGAAAAGACAAATATATGGCACTTGTAATCAGATTAAATCCATAAAGTATGAAAGTGAATTATATGAACCTTACCCCTCCCTTCAGCTACAGGTCTCGTCCATACTCCCAAGATGGCAGCGGCGTCACTCAATGAGTATTGCGCATGTGCGGGATGTAAATCCACCTCTAAGTGGGGTCATTCTTGGTTGATGTGAATCAACGTAATTGAACAGGTACAAAAAGCCAGGAATGGATTTGAAAAGAGGAGTCTTTATGTCCTGTTCTCTGTTTATAGTCTGTTCCTGGCTTTGGCTTCAATATTCTGTCAGATCTCTCTGTGTAAACGCACCCTTATGCAGCTTAATTGTCTTACAGGCAGGGCCACATGAACGATCACTTTGTATTTATAATTATAATACAAATTCCAATGTTTATATAGCACCAACCAATTCTGCAGCACTTTACATGGTTTTTCATCACTCAAATAGGTTCCTGTCCCCATTAGGGCTCACAATCTGTATATAACTTCCAATACCCCACATACCAGTACCAACACGTATTCTTCCAAATAAATTGTTTTATTTGAGACAAAAATCAACAATCCCATAAAAAGATATACACGTTCTTTTCATAAAAAAAAAAAAAATAATAATTGAAACAACAGCCATTGTTCACACAGTGTATTGAACAACAGCTGGTGTTCAATACAGTAAAGGAAGTAATTGACAGTGGCTGTCTAGCGCCCATAGGGTGCCTGAAAAATTTCGAGGCACACCCATACGGCGGGATTGTAATGATTTTTTAAAATAATGTTCATCTGGCCAATAATGCAGTATCAGCCGGATAGACATGTAAAACAAAAGCCATTGTTGTACCTCGTGTAAACATAGCCCTAAAATGCTAGACAACTGTGCACATATTACCATGCTAGTGAATCAACCCCAATAGATAATAGTATACCTAAAAAAAGGCACTTACTCATTCACTGACCCAGTGGCCATCGACCCCAGCTCATCCACTTAACACCCCACTAGAGATAAGTGAAACTCAAGCATGCTGATTTCATAGCGGTGGCTGCTGAAGTTGGATAAAGCCCTAAGGGCCTTATTCCACAGTAACGATAATCGGCCGGATCGGCCCCATTTGGCCCGATTCGGACGATTATTGTTCAGTGAAATAGAGAGAACGATCATCCGATAATCGTGTCATCAGTTGATCGTTCATTTAGGGCCAGACCTAAAATCATCGTTCCCCCACCGCGCATCGCTACAGTTGAATAGCGGTGCGCGGCGGGCGACCGACGATTTCAGAAGCTCAGCATCATACATTACCTGTCAGGGCTTCTTCTCCGCGCTGTCTTCATCCCCGGGTCCCGCGCGCTCTATCTTCCGAATGGCCGGTCAGCTGACGGAGTGCTCAGCCAATCACAGGCCGGGACCGCTGCGGCCTGTGATTGGCTGAGTGTGGCCTGTCAGCTGACCGGCCATTCGGAAGATAGAGCGCGCGGGACCCGGGGATGAAGACAGCGCAGAGAAAAAGCCTGGACACGTAATGTATGATGCTGCAAGGGCTGCAAGGACATCGGCAACAATGTCCTTGCAGCCCTCGCTCAACGATCATCGAGCCGTGGAATAGGCCCAGTAAACGAGCGGCGATCTAGCAGATCGACGCTCATTTACATCGTTGATCGGGCCCTCCTTGGCCTGTGGAATAGGACCCCAGCTAATCAAATACCGAACGTTGGATCGACCCGAACCCGGTTCGCTCATCTCTACACCCCACCCATCTATATATATATATATATATATATATATATATATATATATATTGCTTCATGATTGTTGTAGACCCTGGCTTGTCCGGTTTGTCTTATGTGTTTTTATGGGATTATTGATTTTAGTCTCAAATAAATATTTATTCTGAAGAATACAGGTTGTTACTTATTTGTGGGTGTTTTGTAGGTTATATTAATTTAATGAGACCTCCAGTGTTATAGAATGTTTTGCATTATGTTGCTCTTGTAAACATGGGAATAAGATACAAACTCCTTGCAGTTGTTCTTGGTTGGATTTGAACCCAGGACCCCAGTGCTGCAAGGCCACTGGGGCCACTTTACTCTTCCTGCACGCCTTCACTTTCATTGTTGTTGGAAGCCTGTTTCCTGTTTACAAGGTGGCAGACTAATACTGATTTTTAAGCCGCCTTAAATTATGCGATCAGCGTTTTCTTGTTTGTCAGCTGATCACTGAGCCTTTTGTACAGGGCAGTATTGACCTATTCGACCGATACTTACAGTGTATAGTAGAGGCTCTAGACTGAGTTGGAACAATGCTCTTTTGACAGAGGAAAAGTAACACTCCTTCCTGGGATGAGCTGGAAAGGGCAGGGGGCATATGCCAGCTTTGTTGGTCCCCCATTCGTGATCAAAAAGGGCCTCCTGAAATGGTGCAAGCTGGAACGCCGCCTTGATCCCCCTCCCATCCCTGCCTCCGCTTGATTGATAGTTTCAGCTAGAAGTGCCCTAAGCAGTGTCAGTTAAGGGAGAGGATGCAGGAAAACGGTCCAGCTTGCAGTGTTTAAGACCACTCACTAGACTCCTAAGTGACTCCTATAAAGAGGGGGAACTCTCCCAATATATACATTAAGGGTGCGTTCACACCTACAGGATCTGCAGCAGATCTGCAGCAGATTTGATGCTGTGTTCAGTTATTTAAATGAAATCTGCTGCAGAAAATCAGCTGCAGATCCTGTAGGTGTGAACGCACCATAAAGGTATACTGTAAAAGTAGTGTAAACTTAGCCTTTGCTTATATTTAAAGGGGTACTCCAGAGAATTTGTTTCTCTTTCATATCAACTGGTGTCAAAAAGTTATGAAGATTTTTATTTTATTTCTATTTAAAAAATGCAAGTCTTCCAGTATTTATCAGCTGCTGTGTGTCCTGCAGGACATGGTGTATTCTTTTCCGCCTGACATAGTGCTCTCTGCCGCCACCTCTGTCTGTGACAGTGTCCATAGCACGAGAGGTTTTCTATGGGGATTTGCTATTGCTCTGGACAGTTCCTTACATGGACAGAGGTGGCAGCAGAGAGCACAGGGTCGGACTGGAAAGAATACACCACTTTCTGCAAGACATACAGCAACTGATAAGTACGGAAAGACTTGAGATTTTTTGTAAATAGAAGTAATTTACAAATCTATATAACTTTCTGACACCAGTTGATTAAAAATATTTTTTTTTTCTCATGAGTACCTCTTTAACACTTGGTTTTTCTCATTGTTTTCCATTTCTGTTCATAGTAAACAGTGAAGACATTCTTCTTGATGACTAACAGCATAAGCTGAACTTTAGAAGGCTAAAATAGATCTAGGTTATGAGGTTAGAATGGGAATAGAAGATGTAATGGTATATGGGATTGCCTGTAAGTAAAGGGACAGCTGAGCCGCATGCTTCTTTCTTATGACAAGGACCCACAGCTTTTTACATACCCAGAGGTGGCACTGAACTGGTTAAACCTTAATCTGCACTTATCTTCTCTTCATATCATGAAGTTACTTGCCTTGTTACCCGATTAGAAGGGCACTGGATGGTATCAAAGACATATTTTCAGCTGCCCATTTACCGCCAGATACAGCCAGAATAAACCATCTAGAACCAGAGCATCAGTCCAAAACAATAAGTGCACTATGATGGGTGTTGTTTTACTGCTGTGCAAGCTCCACCAAGTCAGGAGTTATGGCTGTAGCTTTTTTCATTTTGTTTACATGATGTTTTAGGACTTATAGCACACTGTTAGTATCAGGAGATACACAAATGTGGCAGGAAATCCTATATAAAAGACCACATTCTACCTATCTACCGAATTGTGTATGTTTTTTTTTCCCCGCTACATGTATGTATTACAGTACACTGCAGGCTACGCATGTGGTAAATCCATCAGACGCCGTTTTCTGCCCTGGTCTGTCCTCTCCTGAACGCTTAGCTAAGCTAAAGTTGAATCCCATTAGATTTTCGCCTAGACGAATCAATGGCTTCTGTCCGTACTCGAATCCTTCACGTAGTATTAACTTTGGTGTACAGCGCCTTGATGTGTTAGGTAACAATGAGGGAACCAATGCCATTGCCAATGTAAACAGCAATTTATAAGCTTTTCATATCAATAAAATAATGAATTGCTAGATAATCACATAATAGCTTGGTGTTTGTGGTAAACAGCTCCTCGGTATTCCCTGCCCTCTCCACAGTTGTGTTCTGTTCTCCTTGGTATAATAGTTAACCCTCTTATCTATACCTTTTGTCTTTCTCTTGAAAGGTTGACCCTTTCTAAATAACATCTCTCTGCATTCCACTTGTCTAAATAAAAAAATGTCAAGACCCCTTTCTATATACAGTATGTCAAAACCTGGTGTTGTCTGCTGTAACTTTTTCCCTGCATTATCTGATAAGATGCCAAATTAAAATATCCTGTGGACTGGTGGTGCGGAGACTTCATAGTCCTCTACTATGTTGTAGGGCTTAGCTATAGGATGCTGACCTAGCTGAATGGGCACTGGGCAAAAATACAAGGCATAGGCCTAGATGCCCAGTAGTAGTGACACACCTGGTCAAAATCCTCTGTTGCTTTTTTTAATTACTTTTCTCACTTTTAGTATCTTATTTAGATTTCAAGGCTTTGTCTTATTTTCCCTTCCATATTAATCTAACAACTTCCTATTGATTTTGGTTGCTTCTAGAAGACAGCCCTGCTGCTCCGGACCCCCATCACATATCCTGAACAGAGAGCGGCACAGTAGTACACAGACTGCATTACAGTACATAACCAGAACTGAATTTTATTCAATGATGATAAACAATTTCTAAAATGTAACCACAAGTTGAGATTACACACTGTGTAGCAAATGATACAAGTGTAGTTACATAGTTGGTTAGCTTTAAAATAAGCAGGGATCCCCCCAAATCCACCCTATCATCCTCCATGGTATATTACTGAGCTTCCTTGGCCTGTGCATGTACCTGCAATAAATAGACTAGGGTATATTCAAACAGGACTGAAATGTTGCAGATTTTGACCTCCCTGTTGCAGTTGGGACAGCCTTCCCCAGCATACAACATACCCATATCTTACATTGTCAGTTTGATTATTGACATTCACATACAGCCCAGACAGTCTAATGTAATGTATTGCTGAAGAAATGAACGATGCCAACACCAGTGGCGGCACATCACCCTGGGCACATCCGGCCTCCTCTCACTCACATATAAAACTTTTATGAGGCCACAGCCTGAAATGTAGGTGGTCAGCTGCTAAAGTGAATATTATGCAGTGTCACTTCCTCCCTCCTAGGATAGCATACTAGCAGACTTCACTGACGTAACCAGTCTCTTCCTATCAACCCAAGAGCAGCCAAAACTTTTCCTTCTCCTTGGCCTACTTATTGAAATGGTGGTTGCTGTGCACACAGAATGGTGATGGAGTGAACTAGAAGAAGAATTGGAGCTTTGTGCAGTTCTTTGGATGTGAAACAAACACTTGCCGGATCGCCCTGTCCTAGGTTTGTAAAATAAAGAATTGTCGACATGCCCGTCATCAGACACAGTTCACTTTGTAGACAGTGGGGCGCTCTCATTTTTCAAAACTCTTTCCAGCTAAAGTAAACTGCACTGTCATCTGAATTTTAGTAACGAGTATGAAAAGGAAGTAGTAAAGCTAATAAAATCATATTGATGTGCAGTACATTGTGTTCCAGATCTGCCCAGTTTCTTCCCTGCTTCAGTGTTCAGTGTTATTGTCTGGCATCCAGGGGCCGCTTACATTGCTGTGGATGGAGAGAACAGGCTGTCGCTTGCTGAGATTGCTTGTATCTGTGTCTTTGCTCCCTGCTGGCCCTGCTCTGTACTTTTCTTGTGCAGCTGCCTTGGGAGATTTTTGGTTTCTTCCATCACTAGTAATGTGGCAAAGTAGATTTACTGAAACGTGTTTTGTTGTGTGTATATACAGTGCTGAATATACATTGTCAGACTGGACAAAACATTTGCATGGCCACCTTTAGTTACGTCCTGGATTGTACTTTGAGCACTGTGCATATAGGTCATATCATTCAGGGCTGTGGAGTCGGAGTTGGAGCTAGTTTTGGTTGGAGTCGGAGCTAGCTTTGGCTGGAGTCGGAAAAAAATTTACAGACTCAGACTCCAGCTTTAAAAATTTTTTAAAAAAATGTAGAATTGAATTTTGATATGAATTTATGAAGTTTTGCTCATGAATATATATTATGAGCAACATTCTAATAGGACACTGGCCCTATTACATAAGGGGGTCATGGAAAAGTTGTCGATCACTATTTGGTAGTTTGTTTCTGAGCTGGAAGAGTCCATTGTGTGGGGGGAGATCAGCGCTGTTCTCTTCCTGGATGCTGGATGACTGTATATGAGCAGCAGTGTAATATGAAGATTTTCTGTGTAATATAGAGGAGGAGGAGAAGACATAAGTAGTGTAGGTGTAACTTCTGTCCACAGTGGCTGTGTGTGTGTGCTATGGCTGCAGCAACCTGTGTGTGTGTGTGCACACTATGGCTGCAGCAAGCTGTGTGTGTGCTATGGCTGCGGTAGGCTGTGTGTGTGTGTGTGCTATGGCTGCGGTAGGCTGTGTGTGTGTGTGTGCTATGGCTGCGGTAGGCTGTGTGTGTGTGTGCTATGGCTGCAGCAGGCTGTGTGTGTGCTATAGCTGCAGCAGGCTGTGTGGGTGTGTGTGTGTGTGCTATGGCTGCAGCAGGCTGCGTGTGTGTGCGTGCTATTGCGTTCCCCCACAGTGACCTTCTATATCACTATGTGTGACCCCTCTCTATATCACTATGTGTGACCCCTCTCTATATCACTATGTGTGACCCCGTGTATATCACTATGGCTGACCTCTATTTCACAGGTATCTGGCATTGTTAGCAGTGTTTCTTTTTGTATGGTGAATATTTAGTTAGAAACATAAAAGACTGTCAGCAGGAAAAGACCACCTGCTCCATCTAGTCCAGTTCTGAGTTGTTCAGGACATGGAGGCTGGAGACTGACTGCATCCACTGCACACACAGGAGAAGCTTCCGTTGTATGTTTCAGAAGTCGCCCCAGGATCATGTAATACATTAGGGAGAAGCTGCTGAGCCAGTGTGATAAATAACTCCCCTGGTATATGACTGGCCATTTATGAAGGAGCAGGAGTCAGAGTCGGGAGTCGGAGTCGGTCCTGATAATATTCAGGAGTTGGAATCGGAGCTGCGGCTTACCGACTCCACAGCCCTGATATCATTAATATATCCCAACCAGTTATTTATGATCTCTGGTGTTTCTAGCAGCAAGTATTTGGCCCCTAATAGGCCAGTCTGACTGGTGACTGTATGTAACATAAGCTAGACATTCACACTGCCTGATATGTAATTTTAAAGAACAACTTTATTAGTAACTTTAACACAACTTGAATGTGACCTAAAAATGGCTAAGGCTACGTTCACTACTACTAACTAGGCTGCACTCGGAGAGATATGTTGGCATACTGGCTGAATGGTATACCACAGTGTAACTATGTCACATCCTTTGATTTCAGTGGGCTGAGTGAACCTATACAATCCGTTACTAGATGTAGTCTGCGCCTGTGTTTTTGAATTGTGCAAAATAAATTGTCTTTGGAAATGTAGACTACATTTGGGCCAGTAAAATCAATGTACACAGGTAGGCTGCAGCTAGTTAACCACTATTCACAGGGCTAACTAGAAGTTTGGTGGATGTCAAGCGAAGAAGTGACTTAAAGGGGTTGTTCAGCCCCACAGAATTCTTGTCTGTGAGCTCAGGCTGACAAAAAAAAAAAAAAATATAATATATATATACTTACCTGCCCTGATCCAGCTCTACATTGGTGCTCAACTAAGCAGGATTTCTTCAGCCCATAGACAACCCCTTTAAAGGGCTTACACAACTCTACAACAGTTTTGTTCTAGTGTGTAATCTCTCTAATCAGACTAATTTCGGGTCATATTGCAGTCTATTTTCTACTTCTGACTAAGGATCCTATTAGACAAAGCGATTTTTAACGATAAACGATAGCAAATTACATTGTTTATCGTTAACCTGAAATCGTTCACTGTATTATGCTGCGTTTACATGGAACGATTATCGTTTGAATTTTCGCAATAACGATCGCATTTGAGTGATAATTGTTCCATGTAAACACAGCAGACGATCAAGTGATGAGCGAAAAATCGTTCATTTCGATCTTTTCATTTTACTATGATCGTGACTACAATCATTTACTCCATCTGATCCCAGCAAAAGAGGGAACGATTTGGAACTAGGGTCCATTTACACAGAAAGATTATCTGCCAAAGATTTAAAGCCAAAGCCAGGAACAGACTATAAACAGAGATCAGGTCATAAAGGAAAGCTTGAGATTTCTTCTCTTTTCAAATCCACTCCTAGCTTTGGCTTTAAATCTTTGGCAGATAATCTGTCAGATAATCTTTCTGTGTAAATGGACCCTTATGCTAAGTTTACACGGAGCGATAATTGGCCCGATCGTACGATTAACGATTTCGAAGTAACGATTTTTTTTTTATAACGATCAGTGGTTAGACGGTACGATATATCGTCCGGAAAAATCATTTTGCGATTGCGCGCCCGCAGCCCCCTGCGCCACCCCGATCACCATCCCCGCCGCTCCGATCGCCACCCCGCCGCTCCGAACGCCACCCCCGCCGCTGCCGCTCCGATCGCGCCCCCCCCCCCCCCCCCGCTCCGATCGCCCCCGCCGCCCCGGCCACAAGCATTGATTGGCTGAAGAGATGAGCCGGGAATTTCAAACGGCTCCTCTTCAGCCAATCAGTGCTCCTCTTCAGCACTGATTGACTGAAAAGGAGCCGTTTGAAATTCCCGACTCCCCTCTTCAGCCAATCAGTGCTGCCGTGCATTGATTGGCTGAAGAGGGGATCGGTGAATTTTTTACGAACGACGATTTAAGAACATGTTAAAAGATCAAAATGAACGATTTATCGATCGTTCGCCGCGTTTACACGTACGATTATCATTCGAAATCGATCGTTATCGCGAAAATTCGCCCGATAATCGTTCCGTGTAAACGTAGCATTACACTGAATGATTAGTGAAATAATGTAGAATTACAGCGAACAGTTAGCAATGATTTTAGGGTCAGTTCTAAACCGACGATCAACAACAAGATGAACGATTTTTCAATCGTTGCCTGCAATTACACAGGACGATTACCGTTTAACAGCGAATTTTATTAGTATTTTCTGCATGATAATCGTCCCGTGTAATAGGACCTTAAGAGTGGTATTACAAGGCCAGACTGCTGCCCAATGCCAGGGTTAAACAAGTAGATTGGTGCTCATTTAAAGGGCCTATTACATAACTCGCTTATCGTGTGGACAGGGCCACATAAATGATCGCAGGATCGCTCTTCCTCATTTGCTGGCTGCCCATCCCTTATTACACAGGGAGATGGGTGGACAAGGAATAATTCTTTTTTTTTTTTTTTTATTTAAAGTTTTTATTTTCAAAGACAAGAAAAGAAAGTATACAATACAAATGGGAACTCGGGACGGCAAGTCCCTCTGGGGGGAAGGGGTAAATACAAGGAATGATGTAAATGCACAGAATGCAATCGTAATCGTGAACTGTAACAAAGAACAGTAGGAATGTCAACATCCGTAACATGACTAGAAAAAAAACGGGATCAGTATTCCGGTTGATCTCAGCATAAGTCATTACAAAAACAATGTACTATCATATGCAAGCTGTACTGCAGAGATAGGGGAGACAGAAGCAAGAAGACGACAAACAAAACACACCGGACAGGAGGGGACAAGACAACAAGAGGATCATAACAGAGAGGCTGTCCCTGGCGGCAAAAGAAGGGGGGGCACCCTTCGGGCAACTAGGGACAGAAGGACGGTTTCAGGCCGTGGCGGTTCTATAAGAATCAGAATCTAGGAATAGGAGCCATTGGCCCCAAGTGGCCGTGTACCTCTTCACTGCTGCCGGGGTAACAGCAATGAGGTCCTCCATGTGATGTGTCTGGGCTATTTCCGCAAACCATTCGTCAATAGTCGGAGGGTCGACGGATTTCCATTTCCGAGGGAAGACTGACTTGGCAGCTTGGAGCAGATGGCGTGCCAGAGATTTTTTTGAAGCGCGACTGAGCTGTGGGGAACATGAAAAGCAGCGTCGCTTCAGGGGTATTAGGGATAGTGATGCCGGTAATTTCCTTAATGAGGCGCAAGACCGTGGGCCAAAATGACCGCAATTTGGGGCATCCCCACCAAATGTGTGTCATGGTGCCTCCCACGCCCCCACAACGCCAACAAATGTCAGGGACCAAGAGGTACCAGCGATGAAGGGCAGCTGGAACCCGGTACCAACGGGACAAAATCTTATAACTGGTCTCCTGTGTCTTACATGCCATAGTAGCTTTGTGAGATAGATAAAAAGCCTTTGACCATTGTTGAGGCGTAAAAGTTTTTCCCAATTCTGTCTCCCATGCCGAGCAGAAGGAGGGCAGATGGTCCAGTCTAGAGGAGAGCAACAGTTGATAAGAGAGAGAGACTGCATGTGGGAGACAGGAAGGCGCCACACACAACTTTTCAAAGTCCGACAACGTATTATGGAGAGCGTGAGTACGTGAGGTGGTCGTGTAGAAATGCTGCAGTTGAATATACTCAAACAGGTGTCTGGACAAGGGGGGTGCGTAGGGGAGAATGTCGGATAAGGGTAACAGTGCTCCCCGTTTGACCACGTGATAGAAGCGGAGAGGGGTGTCCCTGGGCGTGCCTAAGAAGGTCCGGGATATACCTGCTTGAAAGTCAGGGTTATCTGTGACTGGGGTCATAGGACCGCGACTATCCAACAGAGCACAAGGAGACCTGGTGGCCGGTAAAGATGCAAGAGTATGGCGAGTTGTGTAGGACAGAGGTGTGCGGTCTGCCAAGGTAGGGGACCATGTCCATGGGAGCGTGGACAAAGGCCGAGGGCACTGGGCCTGTGCCAACTGTACCCACAGCTTGGAAGTAGAATGATGAAACATGTCCAAGATCCTCACGTGGACACAAGATAGATAATAAAGGCGGCAATCTGGCAGACCAACCCCCCCCGCATCCTTAGGACGAGAAAGAACCTCGCGTCTGATTCTGGGACGGCCAGGGGACCAGACGAAGGAAGAAAAGTAATGCTGCACTTGTTTCCAAAAGGAAACGGGGATGCGGACTGGGATGGTCTGCAAGAGATAGAGCAGTCGAGGGAGAAGGGTCATTTTCAGGATATTAATTCTCCCGAACCAAGAGAAATCTTTCTTGGTCCAGGCTGTCAGGTCCGTTCGGAAACGGCCTAACAGAGGCAGGAAATTAGCATCAAAGAGTTGGGACAATGTGGGGGGGATGCGTATGCCCAGGTATGATATGCCTGCGGGGGGCCAAGCAAATGGAAAATTTTCCTGAAGAGAGCGCACCGTGGCGCTGTCCAAGGAGACATTGAGGGCTTCAGATTTAGCAAGGTTAATTTTAAAATTTGACCATACACCAAACCGGTCTAGTCGAGACATAAGGGAAGGGAGGGACAAGCGTGGGTTTGTGATATAGAGCAAGAGGTCGGATGGTGGACATTAGATTTTCCATGATCAGGACATAAAGGAGGGGGGACAGGGGGCACCCCTGTCTCGTTCCATTGGAAATAGAAAAGGGTGCCGACAACGTGCCATTGATTTTCAACTGAGCGGAGGGAGTGTTATAAAGGGCTAGAATTTTCGAGAGGAAGGGCGGGCCTATGCCCACACGTTGTAGGGTTTGTACCAGGGAGGACCACGAGACTCTATCAAAAGCCTTCTCAGCGTCTAAAGAGAGAACCATCAGGGGTACATTGTTAGATTGAGCGTAATGAATTATGTCTAATGTCTTGAGAGTATTATCGCGAGCCTCCCTCCCTGGTACAAAACCCACTTGGTCCGCATGGATGAGATCTGGCAGGTGTGGGTTCAGCCTGTTGGCAATTAGTTTGGCATAAAGTTTCAGGTCCACATTGAGGAGGGAGATGGGCCTGTAGCTCCCGCAGGTCTGCGGGTCCTTTCCCGGTTTAGGAATAAGGGCGACATGGGCCATAGTAGTGTGTTGCGGAAAGGGGACGGTGTCGGATATGGAGTTGAAGGCCGAGAGCATGGTGGGGCCTAGGGATTCCTGAAGCACTTTGTAGAATTGGGCTGTCAGGCCGTCTGGGCCTGGGCTCTTCCCCCCCGGGAGTTGTGCAATAGCACAATTGAGTTCGTGCAATGCGAACGGTTCCTCCAGGGTTACTGCCGTATCGCTGGAGATCTGAGTAGCAATAGGAGGGGGAGAGAAGGGCTCAGGCACTGAGGCCGAGGGTTTAGCAAGATTATAAAGGGTAGTGTAGTAGGAATGGAATGTGGATGCTATTTCCGGGGTGATATGGGTAGTTACATTCGCAGTGGTCCGGATACAGGGGATATGCGATTGCGCCAGTTTGTCCCTTAAAGCCCTCGCCAACATGCGTCCACACTTATTGCCATTTTCATAAAATTTACTACGACAGGACTGCAATAGACGGCCCCACGATGCCTCTAAGAGGCGTTTAACCTCCGAGCGTGCAGCTTGTAAGTCCCTCAGAATCGGGAGAGACAGAGCATGTTTGTGGGCGAGCTCAAGGGAGGAAACCTTAGCAAGCGATTTTGTCAGGGAAGCCGCCTTCTCCCTCTTAAGTCTGGAACCGTGTTTAATGAGGACTCCTCGGAGGACACACTTGAGAGCTTCCCATTGAATAATAGGGGAAGTAGTATCCACAGCATGATCGGAACAAAAGTGCGTGACCGATTGTTTAAGGTCAGCAACACAAACGGTGTCCAAGAGGAGGGACTCATTCAAACGCCAGGTCCAGTGAGGCTTGGACAGGAAAGGGAGTATGAGGGAGCAGAAGACAGGGGCATGGTCAAGGAATAATTCTATGCAATCAGATGGTGGGTGATTGCCATTGGCTGATACGGGGTCTTTTACATTTACATAGGTCATATTGGCTGTTTAATAATTGCCCTAACCTGTCACTTTAGTCACGTTAATAAGAAGTACGGGCAGAGTAAAAGCATTACGACTGACGGGCAGATTACACAGGACTTGTAATTAGTCTGTTACCATGGAGACTTATTTGCACAAAAGAGAAGAAAAATGGAGAGCGGATACTAGTTTCATAAATAACAATAAAGGCCTTAGCTTCTCAGATATATGAGTTTACTGTTCGGAGGGGCGTAGTAGCCAGACTCCCCCCCCCCCCCAGGCCAGGAACATCCTTTTCTTATATCTCCTTATGACAGTGGGAACTCCATGGCTGCTCAAACTCCAACTTGTCCAGCTCAGCAGTAGCACACACCTTATTGCACAGGGAATGCTTCAGACACTTCAAACCTCCTTGAGCTTCACCGTTCACTAACTATATATTATTGGCACTTCAGGTAAGTAGAAAACATTTATTTAAACACAATACAACGCGTATCAGGGGTACACTGTACCCCCCTTCCTCAGGGATAAACAGAATGAATGACAATACAAGACTTTTAAAGGGAATGTACCATCAGGCCTGGGCTATGATGCAGCCCTATTGATTCTAATGGAGCCGTGTCATAGAGAGGTGGGGGCTTCCTCCCACTGGGAGTGGTTCGTCCCGCCTCCAGTGCTTCAGCCCAGCCCTGATGGTACATTCCCTTTAAAACCACATATAGGCTCCTTTCCCCTCCTCCCCACTACCATGTGCGACCAGAACCCTCATCAGACCTGTCCATCAGACTTTCTCTAGCATTTCATTTAACCCATTAGGCACCAGGGTGTTCATTCTAAAAATCCAGTAACTCTCCCTGCGGCAATGTTTACTGAATCTGTGCAGTTGTGTGTCTATTTTCTCTATCAGATACAATTTAAGATCATCTGCATTAGGTTCATGATATTGCGAGAAATGTCTAGAGACACTATGTTTATTAAAACGGTGACTAATGTTAAAACGATGAGTATTTATTCTACGCCTTAGGGTCTGGCTTGTTCTCCCTATATACTGGAGGCCACGTGGGCACTCCAGCATAAAGTTAACGTACTCGCTACCACAAGTTAGGTGACTTTTTATCTCAAATTCCTCTCCTGAAGTGTTATTTATCACTTTTTTTGTATTATTCTGTATATAAGGGCAGGTTTTGCCCATCTTTTTACCACATCTATATATTCCCTTCTCATTTTCATTCATCCTCCCTTTCTTCTTTTTATTTTTATTTAAATCTGGAAAAGAAGGGGCAATTATTTGTCCTAGTGTCCTTGATCTTCTGAAGACCATCTTGGGTCCTTTTTTCACATATTTTTTTAAAAACGGATCCAATAAAATACTCCAGTTTTTCTTTAAAATTTGTTTGATGTCATTATGGTTAGATGAGTGCTTTGTAATAAATAGAACTTCCTCCTTTTTCTCTTCTGATTTTTGCTCTTTTTTCCATGCTCCTCTAGTTGTTTTTTTCCTATCTATTTTTTCTGCTCTTTTTCGTGCTCCTTCTATCACCTTGCTTGGGAAATTTTTTGGCTTCAGTCTTTTTTCTATCACTTTTACTTGTTCGTTGAATACCAAATCTTCTGAACATTTTTTTCTTAATCGAACCATTTGCCCAAATGGGATATTTGTTTTCCACTGTTTTTGATGTTTACTTTTAAAATGTAGATATCCATTTGCATCAACTGGTTTAAAATATGTTTTGGTATTCAATTTTCCATTCTTTATATACAAATTTAGATCTAAAAACGAAATCTCTTGGTTACTACCATTTTCCGTAAAAGCCAGACCACACTCATTTCTATTTAAAAATTCCAAAAACTTTTAAAATTCCTTCCTAGTACCACTCCAGATAAAAAACAGGTCATCAATAAAACACCCATAAAATTTTATATTTTTCATAAAATTACTTTTATAAAAAAAACTCCTGCTCGAATACCCCCATGTAGATATTTGCAAAAACCGCTGCGCATTTCGCGGCCATTGCGGTACCAAGGTGCTGTACATAAAAATCTTCCTTAAAAATAAAAAAAATTATGTTTTAAAATAAATTCAAGACTTTCCAAAATAAAGTGCTTTTGTGCATCCGGCACCTCTATCATGGGGGATGTTGGAGTACAATGCTGCTACGTCTAAAAATACCAGTAAATCACCATTTTCCCAGTTCAGTGTCTCTAGTTGAGTTAGAAGATGCCCTGAATCTCATATATGATGGAGGAGACATATTTCTGTAAAATTCTATCCAAGTACTCTCCTAAGTGACTTATGAGGGAACCTACTCCCGCAATAATAAGCGTTCCAGGAGGACGCTGTTGATTTTTTTGTAATTTTGGCAGAAAATAAAAATATGGCGTTTAGGGATTGCTTACTTTTAGATATTCTTTTTCTTCCTTTGTTAGGATACCATTTTTACTCCCCTCCTCTATCAGGGTAGACATTTTTTTCTGAAAAATCTCACTGGGTCTTTCTCCAATTTATGATAATACTTTTCATCTTTGATTATCCTATGTGCTTCCTCTATAATAATTTTTGTCCATAACCACTATCCCTCCCCCCTTATCTGCCCTTTTTATTACTATATCTTCATTTTCTCTTAAGTTCTTTAGCGCTTTTTGTTCACCCTTGCTTAAGTTTGAGCTAGTAATAGGGATAGATGTCAGACCTTTGCTAAGGACCTCTAGTTCTTCCCACGTTATCTGGTGCTGGCAAATATTAAACACTCCACCTGTTCTCAAATCTTCTCTATTGGGGAATTCTTTTTCTCCTTTTCTTTGTTTTCTTTTGATTTTTGGATACATTTTCCCCCTCTCTTTCTTCTTCTTCTTTTTCTTCTACTTCCATCTCCTCCCTCTTTCTCATCCTTATCCGCCCGATCGGTGTAAAAAACTGTGTTAATTTCTAGGAGCTTCTTATCATTAGTTGCGTTTGCTCTGCACAAGTAATTATTGGGAATTTTTTGTTCTGGTCCACTATACTGAGATTTCCTGGGGCAGGACTCGCACTCTCCTCCGGTCTGTTTGCAGCTCTTAATGGTAGGGGACTTACTGACTGTGGGTCCTTGAGTGTGAGTGGTAACCCTAAAAAAGAGAGGGGGGAATGGATGGGCGCTGATATAGAAGATTGTTCAAGGGGTGTTGATTGAAGCGATTTATCCCTTGCTCTCTCTGTCTCTATAGTGCATTTCTTGTTGGTATAATTAAATTTACTATTATAGTAAATATAAAAGTTCTAGTCAATGTCCTAGTTACTTGGTTGGAAACGTTCCCCTCCTTCGCATATTGTTCTGTATTAGCTAACCTTACATTTCTTCTTCTAGCCATACCGTGTGTCATCTGTTTTTGGTTCATGGCAGGTTTTTCCTCTACTTTATTGTAGTTCCTCTCATATTTTTGCACTGTTGCACCAAATCATCCTTTATACCTACCTCCTCTTATTCCAAAATCTCTTCTATCTTCTTCGTTTTTTTATCTATTAACTGTCTTTCTATTCTATTAACTCTATAACAAGCTTCTTTACTCAATGTAATATCTATACTCTTTCTAATAATTCTTTCTAAGGGTATATTCACACGTACGGACTCACAGCGAGATTCTCGCTGCGAGTCCGGCAGGTCCTGGCAGTTCCCACACACTATATACTCGCTGCGGTCTAAACGCCCTTAACCCCTTCTGCTCCGCTCGGCTCCCCCGCTGTAAGCATACATTACCTCTCCTCGCTGCACGGGTCTGGCGTCCTGCTCTCCCGTCCGGCCAATCAGTGGCTGCGGCTGGGCAACACACTGATTGGCTGGACGGGAGAGCAGGACGCCGGACCCGTGCAGCGAGGAGAGGTAATGTATGCTTACAGCGGGGGAGCAGAAGGGGTTAAAGGCGGTAGTATATAGTGTGTGGGAACTGCCAGGACCTGCCGGACTCGCAGCGAGAATCTCACTGCGAGTCTGTTCGTGTGAATATACCCTAAAAGAACTTTGCAGAGGGCTTTTCGTTTAGCCACTAGCAGGTGCATCAAATTACCTGAGAGTAGCAAAAAATGTGCTTGCCACCATGCAGTAAAAAAACTATCATTCTCAAAACTGGACTTGGTACTAAAATCAAGCCTTTTGGAACCTTCTTATCAGCCATACATAAATTTAAGAAACAGACATCTATTCTATGTCTCAGGTACAATTCCATATCTTTAACCAATAAAAGTTCTTCCTTATATGGGAGGAGGGATGTACCAGACATAACTTCATTCATTTTAAAAGTACACAGTTTACTCAAAGTCCTATCTGTCTTAATAGGAAGCACATAATTACTAGTCAGAACCTTAATACTGTCAACCTCCAGCAAGCTTTTTGTTATTTCCATATTCAAATACTGCAAAAACGTGTCCGCTTCAACCTTGAATTCCAACCATGGAGACTTATAGATCGCCATAGTGGCTGTATATTTATAACAACTAAATATTTATAAGGGACTATTTCCAAAATCGCTTTATTCCCTTTTCTTCTTTCTGTGTTTCTTCATCCATTTAGAGACTGTCAGCTGTCCCTTCAGGGAAGGGATCAGAGTTGTATTTACTTTCTCAGTAAGGGCGGGTTCACACTACGAAATTCTCGCGGAATTCCGTCAGCTGTCCGCCCGCACAGGAACGCGCTTTTCCGCCGGCTCCATAGACACCATTCTATGGGCCGGCGTATTCTGCGATCCGCTAAAAGAAGTGACATGACACTTCTTTCAGCGTATAGCGGAATACGCCGGCCCATAGAATGGTGTCTATGGGGCCGGCGGAAAGGCGCCCAGATGTGCGGGCGGACAGCTGACGGAATTCCGCGAGAATTCCCGCCCTTAAGCCTGTGGGGCACATTGTGGCTTCTGATTCCGTGTGACACCACTGTACATAAAGCTATGAATATTACACATACATACAGACATACATAAAATGCATGCTTGGAAGACAAAGGCTGTTATTTTGCTTTTCTGTACTTTTAGAACCGAGACTGTGGCTGTGAGCAGATAGGTTGGCTATCCAGCAGTTATGTCATGCAGACGTTTTGGTGCCAGGAATTAACATTTGAACATTTGGGAGCATGCTGACACTTCTTCTGCCTTGAGCACCAAGCCAGCTTTACCCCCCCCCCTTCCCCCATTGACAATACTGTTATACGCAGCTCTTGCATACTGTCACTTGTGAGCAGTGCCTACTTCTCTGAAGTGCTGAGACAGCTGTCTAGCGGGGTGGAGCCCTCAGGACAGCGAGCCATAGGTTATTGAGAAGGCAGAACTTTAACTCACCTCTAACTTCTGTTCTCCTTGAGTGCATGTGCAGCACGGAGGAGAATAGCTGTTTACCAATCATCAGTTCCGCAAGCTCTTGGCTGAGCAGGCTGGTTTTCTGTATACCCTGCTTGAAGGACAGAGAACAATATTATCAGTTTGTCTTAAGGATAACACTTATTGCTGACTTGTTTGAGACATTTAAGTTTGTCTCTATTCCTGTGCACATAGTAAGTTCTTTTCCAGATCCTTGCATTGTGTTCTGTCTATTGATGAGTAAACATCTATATATATATAAACCAATGCTGTTTTGTTTGTTCTAGGTGGAGCCTTCTGGAAGATTGATGTCTGGAAGAAAACACATATAGGACTCAAAACCTCCCACATTGGTACTCAAGCTCTTTGCTTCTAGGACTAGATGACATAAGCACTTGTAATTGTGGCTGCTTTCTAACCATTAAAATGTATGTATTACCCGGACATATAGAGCATGCTAAAGCTTGTGCTTTTTCACATAGCTAGAAGCCCCTGGGCATCCCTTTACCACTCATGCATCCCTTCCCTGCTTCTAAACCCTGTGTCCTGAAGCTGGAGGCCTTAGAACTGACCCCATCTTTTCACAAGATCTGTCCTATTTTTACGTGATGGTTCCAGAGCGTGATGTTAGGCCCACTAGTTTGTGATGTCATCCCTGACCCCACCCTGCGAGGGCGACAGCTCGACACCCAGATTTTTTGTCGGTGCCCGAGATGATGAGACAGACTTCCTGGAATCAAACATGAATCCAGACGAGATTGATTTCTATGAAGAAGAGGAAGATGAAGATGAGGAAGAGACGGTAAGGAAAAACTTACTTTAAATCTTTGTTTAATAGTGTGTTTTAATCCAGAGATATTCCTTTTTTGTAAATGTTTTTGAAAGTTTTTTTTTTTTTATTATAATTTCCACATTTTTTTGTTCGCAAATTAAATTTTACATAAAGCAAAGATTTCGTAATACAGCATTTGTATCCTGGGAAAGTAGTTTGCAGGGGTCTGGGCTAGCAATGGTTGCAAGGTAATGTATTGTTAAAAGCATGAAGTCATATGTATAATTTATTCAACGGTGCTGAAAAGCAAGGCTGTATAGGATTATTTTCTTACTTGCAAGTGCCCTTACCATTTCCACAGAGAAGCTGACATATTTTAACATGTTTTATACCACATGGAGAAAAATAATATTATTCTGAGCTGTTGTTTTACAGAACATTTTTTGATGCTGTTTGCAGGTACTAGTAAGGTTGTTCTTGACCAGGAGCATGCCAAAGCCTGTGTAAAACATGACAAAGTGTGTGTAATTATTACTTCTAGTGCCAACGTATATAAACTCAATGAATGTTCATTAATAGGCAACAAATCTGCACAGTGCAGATAAAGACAGGCAGTATAAGGAGAGTTGTATACGAGTTGCATAGACTTACCTACCATATCACTGCATTCCTGTTCTATTAGATAGGGCAGCAATGAGCCCATACACTGCCTGATAATTGCACAGCAAGGACTGCACGGACATCATCAGCAATATCCGTGCAGCCCTTGTAAAATAATAAACTCTTACATACCTCTTCGCTCCCTGAGGTCCTGATGGTCTGCTCCTGGCACTGTGTGAAGTCACAGGCTGCTCAGCTAATCACCGATACAGCGCTGGAACGCTGTCCCGATAATTGGCTGAACATCTGCCACTTCAGACGGTGCCAGGAGCAGACCAAAGCTAGCAGGATGTCAGGGAGTGCGGAGAGGTATGAAGGAGTTTATTTTTAATTTTTTTACTCAGTCATCAGCCATTGGCCGCTCATCGCTATTACACGTAGCGATGCGAGCCCGACGCTCGATGAGTTTAGGTCTGGACCTAAAGAAGCTGATCGTTATCTCTATTACACAGAGCGATAAATGGCCAAAGCTGCCTGATTCGACTAATTAACTTCCCGTGTAGTAGGGCCCTCAGGCAATCTTTTAATCCTATAGTTCACAAGTCATCAACACAGGTCAGACCACTTCCTGAGACACACAAAGCTTTTACAGTGTCAGGAAGTCTGAATGGTAACATTGGTCACATGACCCATCAGCAATAAGGGAACGTATGGCTGCATCAGAGCTGGGATGAAATAGATTACACTGCAGGAATGCTGATGGTGTATTAAGACTGAGGCATCACTGGAGCTAAGAAGAAGGTGTCTGTTTGCCTTAAATGTGGCTGTGGATGACAGATAGGAATTTGCTGTTGGAACCAGTAGAGGTAAGTATCAGTCTCTGACACATTATTTTTAAAGCCAGGACATATTTGAAGCTGCCCATGGATATTTCTCCCCACAAGATTGTTCTTGCTGTGTCAAATCGCCATAAAGGTTAATTATTGCGTCTGGTTCACAAATCCATCCATGTTTTCCATATATGTGTTCAGATTGCATTCCAAATACTGTGGAAACCCCCCCCCCCCCCCCCCCCCCCCCCCCCCCCCCCCCCCCCCCATTCTCCCCCAATACCGCATTATGTAGCTGGGATTATCGCCTGTTGGGGGAGGAGAGGGGATTGTTTTCCACAGTGTTCGTATCCCATTCTGAATGCATATGTAAAAACACACCCTTATTGCTTTCCTGAAAAGTACTGTAACTTATTCTCTAGGTTAGATATGTGCTATGTGTTAATTTCCCTGCCATGTTAGATAACAAACAGATAGATTAAGCAGAAGTTTTGGACTCTGGCCCCTGGTTTACAATTTCGAAATGGAAAAAAAAAAAAGCTACAAGGATTGAGGTATTAGCTACCTGTCTATCCAGAGAGCCAGTGACTGTGTAGAGTATCTCAGGGATATAACTAAGGGAGTTCCCAGGAATCTGGGAAGATCCCAGAAACCTTATTTAGTGAATCAAAGATGTCATGCACTCGTGCTTCCAGGCTGAATTTTTGGCATCTCCTCCGAGATAAAGAATGTTTTTCACGTCAGGTAATATCTACATGTGATACTTCGAGGTGGAGCTTTACGGACTTAATACATAGGCATTTATGTGTATAAGTATCTGTAGGGCTCACTTCTATATGGTTTCTTGGGTTCTGTACAGGATTTATGATGGATTTAATAAACTCATTTTAATATTTTACAATTAGTTACACTGCAGACTACAGTATTCTACAGAAGAACGCAATTGAATGGTACTTAACATCAATGTGAACAGAGCCTAAGCCATAGCTATAACTGTATGTACTAGCAAGATTTTCTTTCATTAAAGAGGTAGACAGTGTTACACAAGAAACTTTCCGTACCCTGCTGTGCCTGCACATTACTCGTGTAGCTTACAATTGGGTTTAGATACATGCCTTTTATCACTTTACCAAGAAAATAATGCTGAGGTTCTGGACTGATAGAAATGCTTTTTATTGTTCAGAAAAGTAATCCTTTTCAGTAGCTGGTGTCAGGACCATGCTGGGCAGTGAAGAAGATGAAGTTACACTACGTATATTTCCTGGGAAATATCATAGCAATACTTTTTTATGTCTGTGGCTTAATCAGATGACAGCCATTCGTCTCCAAACAAATACCAATACAGTCATTGTAAGGAATTTGTGAATCACTGGGAAATAAGAGACACTGCTTTTCATGTTGCCAGATCCAGATGTACATTATCACAAAATGCATAGTTTAAATGTTTTATAGTGTTTTTTTCATGCAAGGAATAAATGTATTGCTGCTACTGTGCACTCTTCTAGTTGCAGGCATTTTTATATATAGTCATATGTCTGTCTATTAATTGCAGCCTCCGGAGCGCCAGATTGTGGTGGGAATTTGTGCCATGACCAAAAAGTCCAAGTCAAAGCCCATGACGCAAATTTTGGAGCGTCTGTGCAAATTTGATTACATCACTGTGGTTATCATGTCTGAAGACATTATCCTAAATGAGCCTGTGGAGAAGTGGCCCATCTGTGACTGCCTCATCTCTTTCCACTCCAAAGGTAACATCTCCCCAGCGTGGCCCTGCACACTCTCGTGTCACCGGACTTGACAGCTTGCGCTCCTCTCTTTCACACTACTTCAAAGCAAAATCTGTTTGAATAATTCAATGCATCCTGTCTGCTAATCAGTTAAATTGGATGTTGTACATCTAATAAGGGATATCTAATGACCGCTTGTGAACTGGGGCATGCCTCTGTTTTTATGGGCTGGAATTCTGCACGTATGCATTCCCACTGCAGAGGATTTTACTGGAGGTGGCTGGCATGCCAAAATGTCACCTAAGAAGCAACATAAAATGATCAATATAGTGACGACAAGATCTAAATATAACTGATTAGTCAAAATGGTTCTTTGGTATCATGTAAACAAAGTTTATTTAACATGGATCATGCATTTATTAAGATCCATTTACGTAAATTGATTAAGACTTGAGTTGGAACTTTCTGACCCATTCCTTGAAGCGGTATTTATCCCTCCCCCCAAAAAAAACATGTATTCCCTTTCCACAGTATGGGGAAAAGTGTCCGCTACTGGAGGGGATGGGGAGGTTTAACCTCTGGACAGCAGTCAGGTTCTCTTTAATCTAGAATGTGCCTGATTGTGATAATTATTTTTCCAGTTTAATTACATAATATAAGCAATAATAAAACAAAAAATAATAAACAACACCCCCTCCCCCAGCTTATTTCTCAGTCAAATCATTTCTTTGTTTATATAGCAGATTGAGCAGCACATACACAGCTTGTCATCACTCACATTGGCCCTTGTCCCCACAATCTAAATTCTAAATGACCCTGTCAGAATGCAGAGAGAGGGAAGACATACAGACTCCATGCATGTGTTGCCCTGATTGGATTTCAGCATAACAATGACAACTGAGCCACCCTGCTGTCCTTAGAGACAAAATCCTGTAGATGTGGTTGAGGCACAGTTTATATAAATGTCACACCCTTTTCTTACTGAAAATAATTTACCTACAACACCAGGTGAACCTTTATTAGGACAGTATAATTGGGCTGCTGGAAAATGTCATGTGTTAGTATGTGAACTGAACATTGGTGTAGCGATGTAACTAGCAATGTCATTTTTTTCCCATTAGGATTTCCACTAGATAAAGCTGTTGCTTATTCAAAGCTGCGCAATCCATTCTTGATCAATGATTTAGATATGCAGTATTTCATCCAGGACAGGTAAGTTATTGTCTGTCATCTGTTAACCCTTTAAGGACATGGCCCATTTTCGTTTTTTACGTTTTCGGTTTTTCCTCCTTGTGTTTAAAAGGTCATAGCACTTGCATTTTTCCACCTAGAAACCCACATGACCCCTTATTTTTTGCGTCACTAATTGTACTTTGCAATTACAGGCTGAATTTTTGCATAAAGTACACTGCGAAACCAGAAAAAAATTCGAAGTGTGGTGAAATTGAAAAAAAAAACGCATTTCTTTTATTTGGGGGAAATGTGTTTTTACGCCATTCACCCTGGGGTAAAACTGACTTGTTATGCATGTTCCTCAAGTCGTTACGATTAAAACGATATATAACATGTATAACTTATATTGTATCTGATGGCCTGTAAAAAATTCAAACCGTTGTTAACCAATATACGTTCCTTAAAATCGCTCCATTCCCAGGCTTATAGCGCTTTTATCCTTTGGTCTATGGGGCTGTGTCAGGTGTCATTTTTTGCGCCATGATTTGATCTTTCTATCGGTACCTTGATTGCCCATATACGTCTTTTTGATCGCTTTTTATTAATTTTTTTCTGGATTTGATGCGACCAAAAATGCGCAATTTTGCACTTTGGGATTTTTTTGCGCTGACGCCGTTTACCGTACGAGATCAGGAATGTGATTAATTAATAGTTCGGGCGATTACGCACGCGGCGATAGCAAACATGTTTATTTATTTATTTGTTTACTTTTATTTAAAACCTGGGAAAAGGGGGGTGATTCAGACTTTTATTAGGGGAGGGGGCTTTTTACTATAAACAACACTTTTTTTTTTTTTTTTTTTTTTTTTTACACATAAACTAGAAGCCCCCCTAGGGGACTTCTAGTATATACACGTGGATCTCTCATTGAGATCTCTGCAGCATAGATATGCTGCAGAGATCCATGAGATCGGCACTCGTTTGCTTTCGGCTGCTGCAGCCGAAAACGAACGAGTGCCGAGCCGAGGACGGCGCCATCTTGGACGCGTCCCCGGCCGGCATCAGTAACGGAGATCGCTCCTCCGGGACAAGGTCCCGGAGGAGCGATCTCCCCCACTAGACACCAGGGAAATGTTGCCTCCGGTAATCGGAGGCAGCTGTCAACTTTGACAGCTGCCTCCGATTAGCTAATTAGCGGGCACGGCGATCAGACCGTGCCCGCTAATAGCGGCGGTCCCGGGCTACACGCGGCACCCGGGATCGCGGCACTTCAAAGCGGGGCCGCCGCGCGGCCCCGCTTTGAAGAGCAAGTGAGGACATAGGACGTACCGGTACGTCCTATGTCCTTAAGAGGTTAAAGGGGTTATCCAGCGCTACAAAAACATGGCCACTTTTCCCCCTACTGTTGTCTCCAGTTCAGCTGCAGTTTGCAATTAAGCTCCATTTACTTCAATGGAACTGAGTTTTAAAACCCCACCCAAACTGGAGACAACAGTAGGGGGAATGTTTTTGTAGCACTGGATAACCCCTTTAATTACACACTTTTTTTTGCTACTGGTTTATGTACCTCGCAGCACTCATATCAGGCATCCTTCCTCCAGGCTGTGTCGTCCTGCTCTGTATGCTGAACAGAGATTCTTAAATACAGTACACAAACACTATATACAAAAAAGAGACCTAATCCTCTCCCTCGTGGTAACCTGGCAATGTCCTACACAGATAAATATTAAAATGCCGCAGTACTCTGCGTGTGCGTGTTTACAGTCCTGCAGTTCCGGAGATGAACATCGGTGGCAGCAGAGAAGACAGTGTCACCACTTACCCATGGCACTGAACAAATAATATTAGATAAATTTGTTCCTCCCCTACCCTATTTGCCATGTAGTCCTAAACCTAAATAAGGTTACATTTAAAGGTAAAATAGGCCCTTTATTATTGGTGTTATAGCAACATCATATGCATAGCAGAGCTAAAGGATTTGTTTGTGTGTGTGTGTGTGTATGTTGGGGGGGGCGGGGGGTAAATATTATTCATAGGATAAACAGCATTAAGACACAGCATAAAAAATTGTGCAAAACATTTTTTTTCTATTTCTTTCTATCTCTCCCTAAAAAGGCTCGAAGAATGAATTAAAATCTGCTCCAGTTATAAGCAATTATAAAGCCTAATGTGTACTGCAAAAAAAGAATAAAAAAATGGTTAGACTAAGGCTAGGTTTACACTACGTTTTTGCAGTCTGTTTAAAAACAAAAAATAAAAAACGAATACATTTGTGTGCATCTGTTTTGATATGTTTTTCCATTAACTTACATTCTTAAAAAGGATCAAAATGAATCTGTTTTTTACGTACACAAAAATGTAGACTACTGAGTTTTTTTGTATGTTAAAAAAACCTTTTCAAAGTCAATGAAAAAACAGATCAAAACGGATGCACACAAAGTTATCCATTTTTTCATCTCTTTTTTTGTAAAAACAAATGAAAAAAACCCAGCCTAACCTGTAGAATGCAGCATTCCAAAAGATGAAATTTCCTGCTAGACATGAAGGGGTTAAACACACATCAGTAATGTATAAATAACTAGTAATGTAGTAATGAAACGTTCGTTACAGAGTATTAAAGGGGTTGTCTCTAGAAAACGACTCCTGTCCATATGTCTTATTAGGACAAATGAACATCATGGAGAGGGGTTCCGTATTTAGGACTTCCATCTATGAGCCTCAAACCTACTCCCATTCTCCTAAACTTCAGTCATTCTTTTATTACGTGAATGGTTACTGATCTGCAGATGCAGCAGGGAAGATGCTTGGCTGGCTGCTGCTTTCCCTAGCAAAATCAGCTGTTTGCCAGGAATGCCTGGAGGTGGGCACAGGGCGGTCAGCTGATATATGATTGACACATCAAGAAAAGAGTAAAACCAAAAGGGAAACTTGTTAAGCCCCTTGATTTGACAACTTCTTTATATCTGCATCTTGGGTAACCAGACAACTACAATTTCTGCACTGTTCTTCACATAGATTTCCCATTGTTTTAAATGGAAAATATTCCTCCAGTTGCCTACTACATCAAAATACCCTAAAAACCGCCAAAGCTTTTTAGTATGTGACTTTACCCTTTGCTTTCTTTACCTGATTTTATATTGGACTGGGCAAAAAATTATTGCATTTTTTCCCCCATTTTGTTATTTTTTTTAAATTTTGTTATTTTTTAAAAACATTCAGGGAGGAGGTGGCTAAACAAAACAACTGGCACTTACCTCCCTGGCTCCAGCGCTTGGGTCCACTCTCCTCTGCTTCGGTTCCCCGTCCCCCAGCCGCTACTTGGTCTAAGCAGGGACCCAGGAGGTGACATGTAAGGCCTGCTCAGACAGTTTACCATGACCCTAGGACCACCATCGGAGTTTAAAAAAAAACAACTTTATCTGTCAGCTCTATGTCTTGCTTAGAGCTGCAATGACAGGTACATACAAGAAATGATACCTGTATCTTAGCTGAGGGCTGTTTGCAAAGTTATAAAATTATGTTTTTCTTTCAAGTTCAAGTTTCATAGAGGCTGCGCTGATCTCCTGCTTCCCCCACCCATCTCTGCTTTGTCCTGTATGATTAATGTACAGGGCACAGTGCTGGAATCCAAGCAGGGAGGAGTGGAGGAGGGAGCAGGCATGTATGCTGCGGCTCTGCACAGTTTCTATGACACTTGAGTTGTGAGCATGATATAGAGCCAACAGATTCCTTTTAACGATCTGCCATAATATGCAGCTTTTACCATCATTGAAGGAGTACTTATATGTTATATTACATTGTAATCTGATATATAATTTATGCTTTTATATTACAGGGAATTTCTTTGTTATAATATATTGTGTATTTAATTGTTTAGTCTCCCTTGAATCTGCAGTTTATCTACAGTTGTAGACAGTAGGATCCCTATATCCCTATGAATGTAGCAACTTTTAAAATAATCAAACTTTTTTTATTGTTCAATTATGCAGTGATGTCCTGGTTTCAGCATTCGTTTCTTTGTCCCAAAAATTCCCTTTATGCCTTCTTTATGACATAGGCAGGGAGCCCCCCCTCTCTCTTTGTGGGAGATTTTAAGAAGGGGCTAGCTTTATGGCTCAGTTCATTAGCTGGGCAGGCTCAGCTACTACTACTCCCTGGTTGAATTGTAATGATTGTGAAAGTGGAGCTGAGGGGACTAGAAGAGGAGCACACCGGGACATAATAAAGTATATCAGTGAATACAATCAATTTTACATAGAAACATATTATAAACATAAACAAGATGTTCAGACATAAGCAGATGTAAAATATCAATTTCTGTGGAATATTTCACTCTGTAATTTTTTGGGTTCTTTTTTATTGGTAGGAGGGAAGTATATCGCATTTTACAGCAGGAAGGAATAGATCTTCCACGTTACGCTGTACTTAACAGAGATCCTGACAAGCCAGATGGTGAGTTCACATTTCACATCATGTATATGGCTGCTAAACTTACCTGTGAAAAACTAACTGTACTCCTGGGGCCTGGCTGTCACTGGAGGCAGAGTAATATCTTGTGTTGCTCTTATATTTTCTCTTATACTTAAAGAAGCACTGCTTTATTTTTTTTTCATTATGCAGCTAGTCAAACAATATATAATTCAGCTAGTATTACCTAACTTAGTTGTTCCTTTCCATCTGAAAATTCCTGGAATCCTTCCCTCCAGTTGAGTTGTATTGATGACCCCCTGAAAATGGCATGTGTTTCTGTGCTTTCACTGGGGTCAGTTCAGTGATTACTGTGTTTTGTTGGTCGATTTTTCATTGCCCCAACTAGCCAGAATCCTACCCCACACTGACGAGGGGCAAAAACCCCGAAACGGCTGTCTGTGGGTGGAAGCCTGCCTTTGCAAGCCCTTGTCATGATCGCAATACTCGCACCTTGAGTTAGACATTGACAAAAGGGGCCACCCTGTTGTTTCCCTGTCTATGTTCCAATACTCGCAACCGAGTGGGACTTAAGGGGTTATTTATCAGGGTGGTGTGGTGCTCTCCCCATCATGGAGGCACCCCGTTGGCAACAGGCTAGAGATATCTGGCTATCCCGTGTTTTGAGACTCGTAACTGAGGCTCCACGGACTCTTGTTTTGCATATTTAAATTTTTGGGGGCATCAGTGGAGACTCTTGATTGAGTACTTCATTAGAATTTTTTTCACTGTTCTCCTTGAGTTCAGTGATTACTGTGTTTTGTTGGTTGATTTTTCATTGCCCCAACTAGCCAGAATCCTACCCCACACTGATGAGGGGCAAAAACCCCGAAACGGCTGTCTGTGGGTGGAAGCCTGCCTTTGCAAGCCCTTGTCATGATCGCAATACTCGCACCTTGAGTTAGACATTGACAAAAGGGGCCACCCTGTTGTTTCCCTGTCTATGTTCCAATACTCGCAACCGAGTGGGACTTAAGGGGTTATTTATCAGGGTGGTGTGGTGCTCTCCCCATCATGGAGGCACCCCGTTGGCAACAGGCTAGAGATATCTGGCTATCCCGTGTTTTGAGACTCGTAACTGAGGCTCCACGGACTCCTGTTTTGCACACTTTCACTGGGGTCACCAACTCAGGCAGCAGAACTTACTATATGATCTGTATTGTCCTCAAAGCGACAATATCACCTCTGTGACAAGGCTCCATTAATTCTAAAGGAGCCGCGTCACAGAGGGAAGGGTCTGTTCACGTAAAAAACAGTGAAGCGATGTACTAGTGGTAAATTTGCTTTGAAGATATATAAAGGTTTATAACAGAGGACATATAGAGCATTATTTGCAATCAAGATGGTTGCTGATCAGAGGTAACATGACCCAGATGCAGTAAGGGTACGTTCTCTTCTGATTTGGTGTAGATTTTATGCTACAGCTTTCAGCTATTTATTTATCTTGGTTAAATATGCCAGGCATTACCTATTTGTAAACTTACCCTAAAGAAATGTATGGAGCCGCAATGACACAGCAAGAATAGTGGGTGTGCATTATAGGTTTAAAGAAAATTGCAGGAGGGCTTCTTTAAAGCAGTTCACTTCCCCCCCCCCTCCCTCCCGGTAGCCTGTGGCATGTATACTTACAGAAGATGATTGGTGTCCCGCGGCGTAGCTCCGGTCCCGTCCCGCGGTGCCGTTCAAATCCGGTGCGCTCACTTCCGCTGGCTGCTGTCAGTCCTCTGCTCTGTCCTGTCATTATACGCCGGAAGTCACTCGTTTCCATGCATTCTCTATAGAAGCGTGTGACTTCCGGCGTTCAAATTACAAGGCCAAGAAGAGGAGTCACACCACCGGTGGAAGTGAGCGCGCGCTGGATTTGTACGGCACCGCGGGACGGAACCGGAGCTAGGCCACGGGACACCGATCATCTTCTGTAAGTATACATGCCACAGGCTACCGTGGGGGGCCCAAAAAAAAAAGTGAACTGCTTCTTTAAGACTCAGGGGTCTTAATACACAAAGGGCTTCTTTGTAATTATAAGCTGACTTAAAAAATCTTTCCATCTGTATTCTTTATTCAATCTGATCTGTGTCATTTTTAAGCATTTTATATATTTTGTAATTCTTAAAAGCACGGCTATATTATTGATACGTTTGAGCAAGTTTTATTTATGTATTTCTTGTATAAATTAATTGAAAAATACAGTACCTCATGACTCATCTGACACCTTAGTGTTTTTCTGTGTTGTTGCATTAAAACCTGGAATTAAAAAGAATTTCTACAAAACATTCCAGATTGTTACGGTGAAATGAGAAAAAAAATGCCTCCCTTAAAAAGTAAATTAGTAAAAACGATATAGTTCTGAGATCATATGTATTCACTCCCTTCTAGTTATGGAGAAATGTAGATCATCCCCAGAGTACCATTAAGAGCATTGTTTGGGGTAACTTTTTTTAAAAGCATGCTCAGGCAGCTGGTCAACATAATAAACAAAAAAAACTGTTCTTGGTTTCCTGGCTTTCTCACCAGTGCGGTCATGGAGGCTATGTTAAAGGGTCTTATGTCATGAAGCTTTTCCACCATTTTTTCTTTAATTAGAAAAAAAAGTAGAAGATTGAAACCCTTGCTCCATACTCCACAATTGGCTGTGCACACTGTTTATGGTTATAGTGTATGCTGTATACAAGGAGTGACTTTTCCATTGATTGGCCTGAGCGTCTGTGTTAATAAAGCTCAGACTTTGAAGAAAAAAATAATAATTTGAGACTTTATCCATAGAGTGTAACCTAGTGGAAGGTGAAGACCAAGTAGAAGTGAATGGAGAGATCTTCCCTAAGCCTTTTGTAGAGAAGCCAGTTAGTGCCGAAGATCACAATGTATACATCTATTACCCAACTTCAGCAGGAGGTGGCAGCCAGAGGCTCTTCAGGAAGGTATGGAGTTGGAAATTTAAAAGCTTCAGACTTTGATTTCTTAAATGATGTTTTATCTAATAGAAAAATATTAACAACATATACACTGTATTCATGGCAGCACTGTCCACGAGGCAAATAGCAGCTCTCGCCTCAGGCTTTGCTCCATTAGGACTGCAGGGGACAGCAATTTAGCCTCCAGACCTGCAGTCCTGCACATTCCTACTCGCACCTATGCCAAAGGAATTATTATACATTACATCTGTAAAGTGTTTTTGCCAAAACTCGTGGGAAAAAACCCCCCACCACATAACCACCATGTACAGTCAACCATTAAAAAGTTATTTTTAATGACAGTGATTCTTTAAAGTGCTTACAAAGCTCTGAATCATACTTTACAGTTTTTTTTGCCTGTGAATGTATGGAAAAACTGAGAAGATAATGACTGCCTCTGGTTACATCAGAGCTGTGCGGGCTGTGACTGCGGGAGAGGATGATGGCAGAGGGATGCTCAGTGTCCCTCCAGTGCCCTGCGTCCCTCAGTGTCCCCCTGCCATCATCCTCTTCAGCAGCCACAGCCCGCACAGCTCTGGGAGTCGGGTCGTGACATCACCATTTTATCCAATGAAGCCTTGATGCAGTAGTAAGTGCAGGGAAAAAAGCACTTTATAAGCATTTCCTATAATTAGTGTATTTTGGTAATTTGTATAACTTATGGGGGGCAATATAATACTTTAATAAAAATTTTCGTAACACTTCTCCTTTAACTATTTCCATGGCTCCTAATGAGAATGAATGGAGCTCCATTCAAACAGGATACTCAAGATTCCAGTGCTTAGACCCCCATGATCAGCTAGTTATAATTTTTACAGATGGATATATCGCCCTTACTGGTAGCACGCTAAGGCTTGTACACGTGTGTATTACATCATGTGGTGCTCATACTTGATACTGAATAAATTGAGATAATTTGAATGTTTTATTTTTATTTTTATAATTTGCTTATCACGAAGATCTGTCCTGTGGTTTCCATAATTTCATGTCTTTTCCTTCTGGTGTTCCAGCTTCCATGTTCAGTATGCATGTTTATTGCACTAAGCATATGGTATTTGCAGCACTACTTTTCATGTACTGTACTGTTACTTTATACCCATTAAATATTGCGTAACCTGTAATATTTTGTGTGGTTTTCCCATTGTTTATTATTATTACAGATTGGCAGCCGCAGCAGTGTTTATTCTCCAGAGAGCAGTGTTAGGAAGACTGGATCCTATATTTATGAAGAATTCATGCCAACTGATGGCACTGATGTTAAGGTACAAAGTACTCCATCTACCTTGCTTTCTGGTTACCTGGCAGTGAGAAAAAAGCCCTTTTTATTATTAATCTTTATGTGTCATTTAGGTATATACGGTTGGGCCAGATTATGCTCATGCAGAGGCCCGCAAGTCTCCAGCTCTGGATGGGAAAGTGGAGCGCGACAGTGAGGGGAAAGAAATCCGATATCCGGTCATGTTGACTGCCATGGAAAAGCTGGTTGCTCGTAAAGTCTGTTTAGCCTTTAAGGTAAATGCAAGTTATTTTTTATGAGTTATGACTCAAAAGATCAGATAAAAACATATATACTCCCTGTAGTCTGATAACTATACGGGGTGTTGAGGATGGAGTTGCCCCTGGCTGGAAAAATGCAAGTAAGGCTAGGTTCACACTGCGTTTTCAGCATCCGTTTAACGCATCCGTTTTTTTTCAAAAAACGCATGAAAAACGGATTGCAAAAAACGGATTCATTTGTGTGCATCCGTTTTTCCATTGACTTCCATTATAAAAAAAAACGGATCCGTTTTTTTTTGGCGGACCAAAACGGACCAAAAAACGTTGCTGACCCTATTTTTCTGGACGTTAAAAAAAACGGATCCATTAAACGGATGCTGAAAACGCAGTGTGAACCTAGCCTAAGGAGGATTAGTGACAGAACACAGATTTCCAAGTGATTTAATAGTGCAGATTTCTTACTTCACTATGCTTCATTGTGCAATGTTGGCTGCACCATCCAACCTCTATCGAGCTTCATAAAAGCTGCATACTGCATCTAAAATGCCTGGAGCTTGTAAATGAAGGTGTCCCTATTTTATAAAAAGCAGAGGAGTGCAGGACACCGCTTGTCAGATTGTATTTTCACTTATACTTGGCTTGTGGGTAATTCATCAATATATGACTGTGTTTGTGTTTTCAGCAAACTGTCTGCGGCTTTGACTTGCTAAGAGCCAACGGGCACTCTTTTGTTTGTGATGTCAACGGTTTCAGTTTTGTAAAGAACTCTATGAAATACTACGATGACTGTGCCAAAATACTCGGGTATGTGTATAGCTTTTTTCTTATATGGACTGTTATTAAATAATACAGTAAAACCTTTATAAAGGAGGAGTTATCCTTTGGCATGAAGAAGGTTAGAGCACTTAAAGTAAAAAAGAAAAAACATTGCTGACTACTACTGTTTAGCCCTGAGTATCTACACTGCTAAGCACAGCTTGTTAATTATTTGAGCGGAGGCGCGCAATGCATCGCATTGACACACTAAGACTGGATTCTGAGTGTTGTCCATCGGGCTCCATGCGGAATTCCGCTTGTAGACCTACAGTACATGTAAAGGTTGTAATACATGGCCAGAGATGTGGTGTAATCAAGCCTATTACACTGATCAATATTTGTGTGCCCAGGGCTGCACGAATGTTATTAGCAATGTTCATGCCGCCCTTTTCTTTTTTATAGCCATAGCCCCCCACATCTATTACGTAAAAAGATGTATGGAAGCAGCATATTTTTTCTGACTGGTATAAAGTGAATGATCAGCTGACAAGTGAGCGTTTTTTCACTTGTCTGCTTATCGCTGGCTCTGTTATATGGGAAAATATTTGGGGTCACATTTGACAAATAATCACTCCGTATAACATGGCATTTAGATAGTGGCCAAACACTGGTTTCGAGAAGAGCTATTTCTCCTGCTTCTACGTTTGGCTGAGCATTCATGTGTTGAGGAAAAATACTAACGAGCAAAGCTGAATCCAGACCCTCCCCCCCCC
>NW_027208587.1:0-53179 GCF_027789765.1 Dendropsophus ebraccatus
AAAGATACAGGGAAAAGCTTGATAAGCTCATACATAGTGAAAGAGGCTGAGAAATCAAGAGTTAGGTAGACAGAGGGAGAGATAGCCATCTAACTCAAAAATCGTGATATCTAGGGAGAGATAGGAGATAAAAAAAAGAAAATAGGGAGAGAAAAGTGAGAAGAAATCACTCAGGAGTCAGGACCCGTAGCATTGAACCAGCTACTGATCCGTGACAGAGAGGAGACGCTAGACGTTTGTTTGTGATCAGCTGTTGTAGGTGACGCTAGTCAGCGCATCACAAAAGCTGTCCGTTTGTGCTCTGCTGGTTGCCGTTAACCCCGGCTAGCTGCCCGCAACCAAAAAGGTTAAAAAAAAAAAACATTAAAAAAAATAAAAAAAAGTTGGTTTGTTTGTGATGAGCTGTTCTATTTGAGGCGAAGTCAGCGCCCCACAAAAGCTGTCCGTTTGTGCTCTGCTGGTTGCTGTCAAACCCCTCTAGCCACCCCGCAACCAAAAAAGTTAAAAAATAAAAAAAAAAATAGTTTTTTTGGGATAACCTGTAAATTTCTGCTTTGCTGGGTGCCTCCAACCCACAATGCAATAGTCACTGAAATTTGTGCCTTCTGCCCAATAGATTATTTCTTTTTCAAATTTACACCAACCAAAGAACTATGTCCAAGCGTCCTACTTCCAGCACTTCCCAGGCAAGGACAGCAACGGCAGGCGGCGAGGGTAGGAGAGAGTGGCAGCACCAGGCCCGGCAGCAGCCAGGGCAACAGGCATGGCAGCAGGGTGCAGCTACCCCAGACACCCAGTGGTTTCTGTAAGAACCACGCAGCCAGCGGTTCTAGATTGGCTTACCCAATCCTCCACTTTCATTCACCGCCCAAAGCTCCCACACGAGGTCGGCTGGATCATCCGACGCCACCCTTACATGGGAGGGTCAGCGACAGTCCTCTGCCCCGTCCCCTGTTATTACTATGCCACCCACCTCTGGGGCACCTTCTGCCAGGGAACTGTTGGCAAATCTTGATCTGCCTTTGGATTCTCTACCACTTTTAGTGGTGATGATGAGGAGGAGGATGAGGTAGTCCACCCAAAGGCAGCAGGTTGAACGTGCAGAGACTGCAGAGGAGGTGGTGGCTGTAAGCCAGGGAGGGGCATCCAGTGCCACACCTGAGATCCTGTCCCGGCCACTGGAGGACAGTAGTAGTGGTGGTGATGATGATGTCGCCGATCAGATGTGGCGCCCCCAAGCACCATTATCCTCAGTGTCATCAGGGGAGGAAAGTGAGGTGCTACCGAAGCAGCAACATCCCACTGCTGCAAGGAAGTGAGGCACAAGAGGGAGGGTAGAAGACAACCTACCAGGCAGAGTCACTTACCTCCAAGCCTTGGTCCTGAGAGGGGAATTGATCAACTGCTGCCTCCTCCAGCTGCTCAAGTAGTCTTTTTTTAATTATACTGGGCTGGAATAGATCAACTGCTGCCTCCTCGTCCTTAATTAGCCTCTCCTTCATAATCCTGGCCTGGAATAGATAAACTGCTGCTGCCCTCCTCCTCAAGTAGCCTCTCCTCGATAATACTGGCCCTGGAATCAATCAACCGCTGCCTCCTCCTGCTGCTCAAGTAGTCTGTTTTTAATTATACTGGGCTGTAATCGATCAACTGCTGCCTCATCCTCCTCAAGTAGCCTCTCCTCGATTATACTGGCCTGTAATCAATCAACTGCTGCCTCATCCTCCTCAAGTAGCCTCTCCTCAATAATACTGGCCTGTAATCGATAAGCTGCTGCCTCATTCTCCTCAAGTAGCCTCTCCTCAATAATACTGGCCTGTAATCGATCAACTGCTGCCTCATCCTCCTCAAGTAGCCTCTCCTCGATTATACTGGCCTGGAATCAATCAACTGCTACCTCCTAATGCTCTTCTAGTAGTCTCTTTTTAATTATACTGGCCTGTAATCGATCAACTGCTGCCTCATCCTCCTCAAGTAGCCTCTCATCGATAATACTTGGCCTGGAATCAATCAACTGCTGCCTCCTCCTCATATAGCCTCTCCTTGATAATACTGGCCTGGAATCAATCAACTGCTGCCTCCTCCTCCTCAATTAGCCTCTCCTCCATAATACTGGCCTGGAATCAATCAACTGCTGCCTCATCTTCCTCATGTAGCCTCTCCTCCATAATACTGGCCTGGAATCGATCAACTGCTGCCTCCTCCTCAAGTAGCCTCTCCTCAATAATACTGGACTGGAATCAATCAACTGCTGCCTGCTCAACTTGTCTCTTCTCAACAATACTGGATTGAGAGGCGAGCAATCTACTGCTGCCTCCTCCTGGTTCTCGACTTGTCTCTTCTCATTAATACTGGCCTGGGTGCAATCAAGTGCTGCCGCATCCTCCTTGTAAACTTTTTTTTCCAATATTTTTTTTCACTATTTTGGCACTTTGATTCACTATATTTTATTAATTTTATTCCTATTATTATTATGATTTATTTTATTTTTTTTCTCATTATTTTTGGAAATTTTTTTCCCCACCTTTTTTTCATTGTAATATCAACTGCAACTAAATGAAACTCTACCATATCACACTCCAACTATTGTAGCTGCAATTATTCAGCAGTTAGAGCAAGGTTTGTTTTCGGTTCGGTTCGGACCGATCCGAAATTCACGAAAGTTCGCCGGATCGAACCGAATAGAACTTTTCAAAAGTTCGCTCATCCCTACTGGAGAGTCAAGGTAAATCAATAACACTATAGTCACATGTCACCCAGGGCTCTGGAATGGGGCTCCGGTCTGCAAACCCTACGCGTATCGTCACATCACGTGACTTCGTCAGAGGCCCCCCTGACGAAGTCACGTGATGTGACGATACGCGTAGGGTTTGCAGACCGGAGCCCCATTTCAGAGCCCTGGGTGACATGTGACTATAGTGTTATTGATTTACCTTGACTCTCCAGTGATAGGGTGGCTTAGCACTTGGTCACTTTTTTGGACATGTTTATGGATTGGTTTTATGAATTATTTATATTTCACATGTGATTATTTATCTATTAATTCATCTATGCATTTCTTGTGAGCACGTGCACTTTAGGAGGAGTACTATTGGAGTAGTCAGGTTTGATATTCATCTTACCAGACGGCATACAGGGCCTGGTAGTTATTTGTTCTTTTGGGGCTGCGGTGGGAGGGACATAATTATTGTTGTGTGCACTCCCTGTGATGGTTTACTCGTATTGGGTTTTTAGGTGTTTTTAAGTGTATGTCCATTTGCTGTTTTGTTTATATGTTTTGATAATAAAGATATTGAATTTATTGATTACATAATTGTGGGTGCGCCATTTATTGTCCTTCTCTGTTGTTTTGTATATGTTCTGTAATCAGGACATGGGCAGCATCCCATTTATAGATTGACAGTAGCTCCCACCGTCCTTTTGTACACTCTTGGTGTGTGCGCTGCAGGGGACATCTCCAGGGAGCGTGCATCGGCGGGGGGCGATACTGCAGAAGACGAGAGCTGCGGCGGGGAGCAAGGTGTTAGGTGAATGGTGTTTTGTTGTTTTTTTAATCTGCACAGAGGGGGTCAACTGCAAGGGGGACATTTATAAAGAAGGCATCTGTAAGAGGGAGCAGGACGAGGGGGTAGCATCTATGAGGGGGTAGCATAAGGGGGCCATCTATTAGGGGGTAGCATATGAGGGGCAATCTATAAGGGGGACATCTATAAGGAGGCAGCATAACGGGGGCATCTATAAAAGGGGCAGAGGGGATAACATGGGGGGCATCTGTAAGGGGGATAGAAAGTATGGCTGGGGGAGGTAGTAGTTGTGTGTATGCCTGGGGGAGGTAGTAGTTGTGTGTATGGCTGGGGGAGGTAGTAGTGTGTATGGCTGGATGGGCTAGTTGTAGTTGCGTGTATGGCTGGAGGGGAAAGTAGTAGTTGCATGGATGGTTGAAGGGGGTAGTAGTAGTTGTGTGTATGGCTGAGAGGGTCAGGTGATGGGTGTTGGATGTCATTTGGAGTAGTGTTGAGATGATCTGTCTAAAGTGTTTGAGTTGGCAACTGAAAGACTCTGCATTTGATTACCGGTGGCTGCCAGGAAAACATGGATACAACCTACGGTTTTCCTGGCAGCCCTAGGGCAGCATGCAATCTCTTCAGCCACCGGTAATCAAATGCCGAGTCTTTCAGTTGCCAACTCAAACACTTTTGACGGATCAGCTCAACACTAGTCTGGAGGAGTGGGAGGCTGTAGGAGCTTTTTGCCACCTTAAGGGGGGTCTCAGCAGA
Source organism: Dendropsophus ebraccatus (assembly GCF_027789765.1). Lineage (NCBI taxonomy): Eukaryota > Metazoa > Chordata > Amphibia > Anura > Hylidae > Dendropsophus > Dendropsophus ebraccatus. The sequence continues at coordinate 4,278 of NW_027208587.1, forward strand.
GGCCCTGGGGTGGGGGATGCAGAAAAAAAGTATTGCACAGGGCGCCATCTACCAGAATCCCAGCCTGCCTGGTTATTGGCTAGCAAGCACCATGTGACTAACAGGCCAATCAGAGGTGACAGGACAACTGATGCAAATTAGCCATGAAAAAGGGGGATGGTTTACAAGCCAGGACAGAGAATCCCCCGCCCAGTGCAGTGATGCTGCACACTGACATGCTGACACAAAATGGCAGCCACTAGAGATAAGAGGGGTCACCAATAATAGAAAAAATAGAAACTATAGAACTTCCTGGGCAGCAGCTGAGAGCAGTAAAGTGGCTGAAAACAGCGGAACAGATTAAGCATCCCTATGTGAGTAATGTATATGTTGTGGAAAGGACTAGAGATGTGGGTAAATGTTTTTTTAGTAGAGTATCCCTATAATGACAGCTGTCCCTTCTCCTTGCTTGTTATGCTGATAGCACAGAACAGATGTTTAGGACTGTCTATGATAAAAGAGCCAGCGACATCTGTAACAGATCAGAAGATTCTGGTCACTTTCAAAGACGAGGCATGAATTGTGATAATACCGTCCAGTGAGAGAAATGCCACTTTACATTCTGATTTTTTCTTCTTAGCAGCAAACCTCCCCTAACACAGAGAAACAATACAATAACCTCAAGACAAGAAGACAAAGAGCTGAAAGAACTGAGGAAAAAATTCAAGGTAGACCAACTCCATCTACTGTACATACTATACTGGCATAATGCCATAATGCCTGATACATCTGGAAGCAAATAGGGGAAAATTTTTATAATGCTCCACAACCCGTAATTTACTCTCTGAAATACCAAGGAAACCCAGGTCCTGTAGGGCTAGAAGACTTTGCCTGATGCATAGTGATGTCGTGTACAAGCCCCGATGGGGATTAAAATAGTGTAAAAAGATGTCCTAGATGTTAATGGACATAACTTCAGTGGACTTTGCGGCCCAACAATGATTGGCAGAACAAAGAGCTTATAGCTCCTCATTCTGTCAGTCATAGCATTGTTTTTAACTGCAAGCACTCATCGGGTGCTGTTGATGACGCTGACTGCAGAAGACCCAGCCATGGAGGGCTTTCTGCTTCTAGAAATGGGGATAATTGTAACCCTAGCCAAGCCGTGAGGTATAAATTGGTTGAGATCAATACTAGATTCCTAGTTAATATACCCCATGTTTCCCCAGTGGCTTTAAAATATAGCTTTTATTTTGTACATTTAAAATAATGCAAAATGTTATAAATGCAATTAAAATATCATTGTGATTGCGCTTAATAGGTACTGGTCCCATATCCACAGATTTATGTAATAGATGCAAAGGGGCAAGAGGGGAACTGATATATCTGATGTCCCAAACTGAATAAATACTGGGGGAATATAGGGCAGAAAATGAGAGAATGCTTGAAAAGTGATATGCAATTGGATCCAAAAAATGACCCTTCTAGGAGATCTATCCCATATTGAGGGATTGGGACCAGGAAGAAGAGAGGTACTGAGTAATGCGCTCTTTGCAGCAAGGCATTGTATCCTAAAAAGATGGGTGACAGCCCATCCTCCCACCTTAGAGGAATGGAAGAAAGAGTTAAAACTTATAAAAATGATGGACTATGGCATAGGTAAAAACCTGAAGGAGAGAGTGTTTCTTTCCTTTCTTTCCCTTTATTCCTGTGTATGATTGAAGTCGGATAAAGTCCAGAAGTGTGACAGCGAACATGGGGACTGAACTAAGATATACCGACTATAAATAATAAAAAAAAAAAATAGATGTGAAATACCCATATTTTTTGCTTTATAAGATGCACCAAGGTTTTACAGGGGGAAATAGAAAAAAGCTGTTCAGTGCCTACACAGTTACAGGTCACTACTGCTACACAATAAAAAGAGAGGGGACAATGGGTTGATGGATGCCTCTTTTTGTGCTGTAACAGAAACAGATACCCAAACTCAGGGAGACCAGCCAAATGACAACACCGCTGGCTGCTAGTAAAAGCGCTCAATGCAGTGAAGTCCTAGGTGCATTGCCCCCGGGGAAACATGAATATGCTAAAAGAAGAGCCCGTGGAGCCTCATTGAAGAGTCTCAAAACACAGGACTAGCCAGATATCCCACCGGGAAGGACCCAGCCAAGGGGTAGCTCCTGTTAGGAAACCACCAAAACCACCATATTAAGTGGCCCTATAAGTCAATGTAATGACAAGGGATAAACCAAGGCTAGGTAACCATCCACATACAGCTGTTTCGGGGTGTTGCCCCTCATCAGTGTGGAGCAGGATTCTGGCTAGGTGGGAGCAATGCCTAGTAGATCCATAAGAGAAACAGATTGCCAAACTCAGGGAGACCAGCCAAATGACAACACCGCCGGCTGATAGTGAAAGCGCTCAATGCAGTGAAGTCCTAGGTGCATTGCCCCCGGGGAAACATGAATATGCAAAAGAAGAGTCATTGACTCATTGAAGAGTCTCAAAACACAGGACTAGCCAGTTATCCCTCCGGGAAGGACCCAGCCAAGGGGTGGCTCCTGTTAGGAAACCACCAAAACCACCATATTAAGTGGCCCCTGATGAGGGGCAACACCCCGAAACAGCTGTATGTGGATGGTTACCTAGCCTTGGTTTATCCCTTGTCATTACATTGATTTATAGGGCCACTTAATATGGTGGTTTCCTAACAGGAAGCTACCCCTTGGCTGGGTCCTTCCCGGAGGGATATCTGGCTAGTCCTGTGTTTTGACTCTTCAATGAGGCTCCACGGGCTCTTCTTTTGCATATTCATATTTTCCCGGGGGCAATGCACCTAGGACTTCACTGCATTGAGAGCTTTCACTAGCAGCCTGCGGTGTTGTCATTTGGCTGGTCTCCCTGAGTTCGGCAATCTGTTTCTCTTATGGATCTACTAGGCATTGCTCCCACCTAGCCAGAATCCTGCTCCACACTGATGAGGGGCCACACCCCGAAACAGCTGTATGTGGATGGTTACCTAGCCTTGGTTTATCCGTTGTCATTACATTGACTTATAGGGCCACTTAATATGGTGGTTTTGGTGGTTTCCTAACAGGAGCTACCCCTTGGCTGGGTCCTTCCTGGAGGGATATCTGGCTAGTCCTGTGTTTTGAGACTCTCCAATGAGACTCCACGGGCTCTTCTTTTGCATATTCATGTTTCCCCGGGGGCAATGCACCTAGGACTTCACTGCATTGAGCGCTTTCACTAGCAGCCGGCGGTGTTGTCATTTGGCTGGTCTCCCTGAGTTCGGCAATCTGTTTCTCTTATGGCTCTACTAGGCATTGCTCCCACCTAGCCAGAATCCTGCTCCACACTGATGAGGGGCAAAACCCGAAATAGCTGTATGTTGATGGTTACCTAGCCTTTGTTTATCCCTTGTCATTACATTGACTTATAGGGCCACTTAATATGGTGGTTTTAGTGGTTTCCTACAGGAGCTACCCCTTGGCTGGGTCCCTCCCAGAGGGATATCTGGCTAGCCCTGTGTTTTGAGACTCTTCAATGCTGTGTTGTGTTCACGGAAGCACATTCGCTTTAAAAGACTCACTGGGATTTTCCCCTTACTTTGGGGGGGAGGAATGCGTCTTCTAAAGCAAAATGTTTTAATTATATATATTAATTACAGCTAGCATATCAACCAGAATATGCTGATATAATGTATAAAATTCTAATGAATCGCCTTTCTTATATTAGATCCAAGGTGACATAAAGGTTTTGACCCGCATGATGGTTGTTCCAAGTGCTGGAAACAAAAGAGGAGGAGGAAAGGAGCTGTCAATCAGTAAGGGGGAAATCCTTGAAGTCATCCAGTTTACCAATAACGAAAAACTCCTGTGCAGAAATAATAAAGGCAAATGTACGTATGGTTTATGTATATATGTACATATGATGTGTGTATTTATGTATGTATGTATGTATGGTTTATGTATCTGTATGGTTTATGTATATATGTGTGTACGTACATACTTATGGTTTATGTATATATATATATATATATATATATATATATGCAAAAAAGGGGTCCATGGAGCCTCAGTTACGAGTCTCAAAACACGGGAATAGCCAGATATCCCTCTCTCCAGAGAAGGAAGCCCATTGCCAAGGGGTGCCTCCTAGTGGGGAGAGCACCAAACCACCCTGATACGTAGTCCCTCAGGTCCTCACTCTGTTGCGAGCTTTAGGACCTAAATAGGGAAACACCAGGGTGGCCCCTGTGAGTCAAAGTCTAACTCTGTGGCGAGTATAACGACATAAGACAAGGGTTACCAAGGCTAGGCATCCATCCACAGACTGCAGTTTCGGGGTATTTGCCCCTCGTCAGTGTGGAGCAGGATTCTGGCTACTGGGGCAATGATAAATAGACCAACAAAACACAACAATCACTGAACTCAGGGAGAACAGTGAAAAATTCCAATGGAGTACTCATTTACGAGTCTACATTGATTGTCCCATACAAAATTTAAATATGCAAAAAAGGGGTCCATGGAGCCTCAGTTACGAGTCTCAAAACACGGGAATAGCCAGATATCCCTCTCTCTCCAGAGAAGGAAGCCCATTGCCAAGGGGTGCCTCCTAGTGGGGAGAGCACCAAACCACCCTGATACGTAGTCCCTCAGGTCCTCACTCTGTTGCGAGCTTTAGGACCTAAATAGGGAAACACCAGGGTGGCCCCTGTGAGTCAAAGTCTAACTCTGTGGCGAGTATAACGACATAAGACAAGGGTTACCAAGGCTAGGCTCGCAACAGAGTGAGGACCTGAGGGACTACGTATCAGGGTGGTTTGGTGCTCTCCCCACTAGGAGGCACCCCTTGGCAATGGGCTTCCTTCTCTGGAGAGAGGGATATCTGGCTATTCCCGTGTTTTGAGACTCGTAACTGAGGCTCCACGGACCCCTTTTTTGCATATTCAAATTTTGTATGGGACAAAAAAAAAGCTCGCAACAGAGTGAGGACCTGAGGGACTACGTATCAGGGTGGTTTGGTGCTCTCCCCACTAGGAGGCACCCCTTGGCAATGGGCTTCCTTCTCTGGAGAGAGGGATATCTGGCTATTCCCGTGTTTTGAGACTCGTAACTGAGGCTCCACGGACCCCTTTTTTGCATATTTAAATTTTGTATGGGACAATCAATGTAGACTCGTAAATGAGTACTCCATTGGAATTTTTCACTGTTCTCCCTGAGTTCAGTGATTGTTGTGTTTTGTTGGTCTATATATATATATATATATATATATATATATATATATATATATGTATGTATGTACGTATGGTGTATGTATGGTATATGTATTTACATACGGTTTATGTATATATGGTTTATGTATGTATGGTATCTGTATGTATGGTTTATGTATGTACGTATGTGTTATGGGTTATGTATGTATGAAATTTGTATGTTGAAATCTGTGATATATTTAAAGCACTCTTTATGCTTTAATTAAATCACGGATTTTAGTAAGGCTATAGTGCTGGGACAATTTTCTTTATATAGACATTTTTATTTAGTACGTGCACCGTGGTTTAGAAGTTCAAGTGGAGTTCCGGTATACTGTATGTATGTATGATTTATGTATGTAGGTATGGTTAATATATGAACGGTTTATGCATGTATGTACCCATGGTTTATGTATGTATATATGTATGTATGTGTGTTATAGTTTATGTATATGTATGTATGGTTTAAGTCAGCGGTGGGGAACCTCTGGCCCGTGGGCCGCATCCAACCCATGAGACCTCCCAATGCGGCCCACGGCTCCCCTGTGATGCACGCCGCTCTGGTGGGGCAGGAGCCGGCATTCACAGCATCTTGCTGTGTCTGTGACACAGGAGGATGCTGTGAGTGCCGTCCCCTTCCCCACCAGAGTGACGCACGTCTTCCTTCTCCTGCGGGCCGCGCAATGACATCATTTCATCGCTCGCTGCCTGCAGGAGAAGACGGCTAGAGGGGAGAGACGAGGACCTGGGCAGCTTGGGAGCGGAGGAAAGGTGAGTGGGATGTTTATTTGGGACAGGCACTGGGGGATTAACTAGGCTACCAGGGACATGACTGGGGGGGTTAACTAGGCTACCAGGGACATAACTGGGGGGGGTTAACTAGGCTACCAGGGACATCACTGGAGGGGGTTAACTAGGCCTACCAGAGGCATCACTAGGGGGGGGGGATAACAGGACTACAAGGGGCATCACTGGGGTTAACTACAATAGCAGGGGCACTAGGGGAACAATACTTTGCCATGCCCCGGGTGCTGCAAACCCACGCTACTAACTGCCGCGCACAGTATGCGGCCCTCGAATGATTTTATTAATGCCCAACTGGCCCTCGACATGGAAAAGGTTCCCCACCCCTGGTTTAAGTATTAATGTTATGTTTATGTATGTGCATATGTTTTTGTGTATGTACGTATGGTTTATGTATGGTACATATGGTTGATGTATGTATGTTTGTATGGTGTTCATACACATACAGAAATAAGACATCCTCCCCAGACCTTCCTGGAATACTCACGCTGGGACCAAGAGCGCATCAGTGGCGGGACATGGGTCAGGCATGTGATATGACGTACGCCGCCGCCGGTGTGGAGGACATGGGGGCAATGGACCAGGCTGCCTGCGGCACCGGCTTTGGAAGTCTTTGAAAGGGAATTAGGTGTGTCTTGGGTGGCAAAGGGCAGCCTTACTTTCGGGGGTTGCCTTACTTTCTTCGGGGGTATGTATGGTTCATGTATGGTTTATGCATGTATGGTATATGTATGTATAGTTTATGTATGTCTTATGATTTATGTATATGTATGGATTTGTATGTAAGTATAGTTTATGTATGTACATTTGGTTTATGTGTGCATGTTATTTTTTTTTGTAGGTATGTTTTATGTATTTCTGGTTTATACATGAAAGTATGGTTTTTGAATGTACATATGTTTTGTATGTTTTGGTTTATGTATGCACATACGTATGGTTTATGTATTTATGTTATAGTATATGTATGTGCATATGGTTTTTGTATGTACGTATGATTTATGCATGTAAGTATGGTTTATGTATGTACATATGGTTTTCTATATGTACGTTTGTATGGCGTATGTGTGGTTTATGTATGTACATATGGTTTATGTTATGGTTTAAAGAGGCAAATAATCTTGTTTTATGTCATATCATGTTACAATACATAACTGCATTAACACCTTCTCCCTCAGAAGACTTATTGCAAATTCCTCACAGTGGAAAAGTCATAATATTTTTCCATATAATGGGCCATATGAGGGCTTGATTTTTGTGCTGTGATTTGTAGTTTTTATTGGTACCAGATTAGGGTAGATGGGACTTTTTGTTTGTTTGTTTTTTCTATTCTATCTGAAACAAAAAATACCACTGAATGCATAGCAGCACTCCATAAACACAAAATGTAAAAGTGTTTATTTCATCAGTCTGAACAGGAGGCAGCGTTTCCACCTGACAATAACCAATGCTTAAAAAAAGACCGAATTGTCAGGTCAAATGCTGCCTCCTATTCACACAGGTGGAATAAACACATTTGCTGCCAGTCTTCTCCTTAAGTGGTAATATTTTCCGTTTACGATGATCACCATGCTGGACCAATAATGGTTTATTATAGTAATTTGGACAATGCCCTTTTTAATTACGGAATAGCTATATTAAAGGAGAAATCCGGCAAAATATTTTATTAAAGTATTGTATTGCCCCCCCCCAAAAAAAAGTTATACAAATCACCAATATACACTTATTACTGGGAATGCTCATAAAGTGCTTTTTTTCCCTGCACTTACTACTGCATCAAGGCTTCACTACCTGGATAACATGGTGATGTCACAAACACAACTCTCAGAGCTGTACTGGGGAGGATGATGGCAGAGGGACACTCAGTATCCCTCCAGTGCCCTGTGTCTCTCAGTGCCCCCCTGCCATCATCCTCTCCAGCAGCCACAGCCCGCACAGCACTGGTAGTCAGGTCGGGACATCACCATTTTATCCAGGAAGTGAAGCCTTGATGCAGTAGTAAGTGCAGGGAAAAAAGTATTTTATAAGCATTTCCCGTAATAAGTGTATATTAGTGATTTGTATAACTTAAGGGGGGCAATATAATGCTTTAATAAAAATTTTCGCTGGACTTCTCCTTTAAGCGATTATTAGATTGCATATACTGGGCCATGCTAAGTATAGACTTTTGGCAGCCATAACAACCAATCAGCAACCTGTTTGAGTTTTGCAGGGAGTGTCGCTTGGACAATGACCACAGCATACAAATGATAAACTGCTGGGATGTGACTTAGTTCCGCATCGGGTAGTTGCAGGCATGTGTCAGCTGTGACATAAGATGGGTTTAACTCCTGAGCCTGCTCTTTATGCAATGAGGCGTATTAGTGGTCATTAACCCCTAGACGAACCTAGACATACCCGTACGTTCTGGGTCACCTAGGGGACTTCAGAGTGGGGCCGCACGGCGGCCCTGCTCTAAACCGCCACGGTCCTGGGTGATCGCCGTGCCCGCTAATTAAGTATTTAGATGCAGCTGTCAAAGTTGACAGCTGCATCTGAATACTTCTTGCAGCTTATTCCCTGGTGTCTAGTGGGTGGATCGCCCCCCGGCGACGTTGACGCAGAGGAGCAATCCCTGTGTCCTCACCCAGCCGCGGTCTGCGCCGTAATGGCACTGATCCCGGCTCGACACTCGATTGCTTTCGGCTACAACAGCCGAAAGCAATTAAGTGCCGATCTCATATAACTATACTGCATAGATCTCAATGAGAGATCAGTGTACTTATACTAGAAGTCTCCCAGGGGGGCTTCTAGTATAAGTGTTAAAAAAAAAAACGTTATTATTAATAAATAATCCCCTCCCCTAATAAAAGTTTGAATCACCCCCCTTTTCCCATGTTATAAATAAAAATAAATAAATAAACATATTTGGTATCGCTGCGTGCGTAATCACCCACAATATTAATTTATCACATTCCTGATCTCGCACGGTAAACGGCGTAAGCGCAAAAAAAATCCAAAGTGCAAAATTGCGCATTTTTGTTGCATTAAATCCAGAAAAATTGTAATAAAAAGCGATTTAAAAAAATCGCATATGCGCAATCAAGGTACCGATAGAAAGAAAACATCATGGCGCAAAAAATGACACCTCACACAGCCCCATAGACCAAAGGATAAAAGCGCTATAAGCCTGGGATTTGTTAACAATGGTTTGAATTTTTTAAAAGCCATCAGATAAAATATACATGTTACATATCGTTGTAATGGTAACGATTTGACGGACATAAATAACAAGTTAGTTTTACTCCAGGGCGAACGGCGTAAAAACAAAAACCCTCCAAATAAAAAAATGCGTTGTTTTTTTTTTCAATTTCACCACACATTAAATTTTTTTCTTGTTTTGCAGTGTACTTTATGCAAAAAATCAGCCTGTCATTGCAAAGCACAATTAGTGGAGCAGAAAAAAAGGGCTCATGTGGGTTTCTAGGTGAAAGTGCAACTGCTATGGCCTTTGAAGCACAAAGAGAAAAAAACTAAAACGCAAAAATTCCTCTAAGGGTTAAGAAGTTAATAGAACAAAACACTATTGATGTCTATGTAAATAATATTTCTGCAGGAATGGCGTACACAGGTACTCTATCTTATCTACAGGAAGCTGTGGCACAGAAGGATCACTTTAAATATAAGGAGCTTCTGTCTGCCACTTACAGTTGTACTCAAAAGTTAACATACCCTGGCAGAATTTTTGCTTTCTTGTTTTTTGTTCGGAATGATAAAAACTTTTTTCCACTCGTGGTCAGTAGAGATGAGCGAAGCAGGCGAAAATTCATTTTGCGAGGTTTGCTAATTTTGGGTCAGATTGGATAATATTTGCGAATCGCATGCAAACAATTCTCATTTAAAAAGCCAAACTGTAGTAGCTTTTATTTTTTTCAACAGATGTTGTTGTTACAGTGTCAAAAGGTTGCAGCTCCTAGTAAGTCCCAATGGTCAGACAAATACTAGCCAGGCTGATATTCTGGAAAAGATCCTACAAAGGTAAAGTGACTCTGTACCCACAATCTGACCCCCCCCCCCCAAAACCCCTTGTACCTTTGGATAGCTGCTTTTAATCCAAGACATGTCCTGTGGCCCGTTCGGCAGGTGAGGAAGTTATTGGCCTAAAAAACAACTTTTAAACTGACAGCCCCGTGCCCAACGTCCGGGGCTTAGATTGTGTATGCATTAGGCTGGCACAACCTCTCTGTCCCTCCTTCCCTCTCTCCTCATCATTAGGAATGCTCCAGGCAGATTGTCTCCTATTCATCAGCTGTGTGAATACTAAGCATGGGCTGGATTGTTAAGGCACCTGTGCAATGTTGAGACAGGAGAAAATGTTCCAGTGGCACTCCTAATGATGAAAAAGGTGGGGAGGAGGGACGGAGGGGTGGTGGAAAGTTAGGGCACAGATACTCTAAGCCCCGGCCATTGGGCACAGGGCTGCAAGTTTAAAAGTTGTTTTTATAGGACAATAACTGCATCACCTGCCAAACAGACCCTAGGACAGATCTTGGATTAAAAGCAGCTATCCGAAGGTAAAAGTGGTTTGGGGGGGTCAGATTTTGGGTACAGAGTTGCTTTAAAGCTCCACTCCAGTCAGTAGTCAATCCCGGAGCCAGCAATAATCAGAAGGGTCCTGAGGTAGTAGTGCCAACACCAATTCGTGCCAAGGGCAGGGGGAACATCTGTCAAGCCTAGCGCTCCCCCCACAGTCTCAGACTCTTTACCCTGAAGATTTTTTGGAGGAATGTCAAGACAGTCAGTGAGTGGAAGGCAGCTCCACTGGTTTATAGGCCACAAAACAGTCAGGAAAGCATGGCAGGAGCAGCCTACGACAAAAGAAATGCATGTCACTGGAAGAAGAGAGGTTAGGAGAGGATAACTTTGTTCCAGACTACAATGATGCTGTTGTAGACCCTACGTGAAATCTTGGTCCCCAAATGTTGTTATCATCTTCAGGGGATGAAGATGGATTTGTTCCACCGTGCCAGCAGCAGGTCCCTTCCAGAGCTTGTCGCTCCAGAGGCAAAAAGGGGGAGGGCTACAGCATCAGCTAGTCAGCTAGATTGGTGTTTAGGAAGGCACAGGCCCTCAACAACAGTCTAGCCTGCTACAAAGAACCGCCAACTTCTATCAGTAGTGTGGCTGTTTTGCAATGTCGGTGGTATAAAAAATCAAGATGCTAACTGTAGTTTCTGTGATTATAATGTGGGTTGGGTTTGTGTTGAAACCCAAGTACAACTTCTATGTAGTAGCACGTGGAACGCCATCACCTGACTGTCTGTAAGAAAGAATCGGGACCCCCACGCCACTTCTTGGCCGTAACCACCAACAGCAGCCTCACTAGAAAACAGGCGGTCAAAAACATCTATCTCTGCCTCTTCCGTGGGGACCAGTGGGAAAACACTGCCAACTGCTGAGACAACAGTTGCTGTCTGAAACCATCGCAATAAAACAGCACTATGCTAGTATCCACCATACGGTGGGTGGACAAGTGGTTAAGCTGATTGCCATGTATTTCTATTATTAAACATTTAAATAAAAAAATCCAAAAGTAAACCTACCATATCTGAACTAAAGTACATAAAAAAGTATAACAAATTATAATGTAACAGCTTAAGTACATCCCCACACTCATTCCTCCCCACTAACAACCTATACAATCTATATCTACAATATATCCACCAAAAAATGTAACTACTACTGCTAACCATAACATATTAACCCCTTCTGGTGGAGGGTGTGAGGCATAAGATTTGAATCTGTATAGTCTGGAGGAAAGAAGGGGGGGGTACATGTTTGAAACCTTTAAGAATGTTAACACTTTAAGGACCGTGCTAACTTTCGTTTTTGCGTTTTCGTTTTTTCCTCCATGTGCTTAAAAGGCCATAGCACTTGCATTTTACACCTACAGACCCACATGAGCCCTTATTTTTTGCGTCACTAATTGTACTTCGCAATGACAGGCTGAATTTTTCCATAAAATATGCTGCGAAACCAGAAAAAAATTATATGCGCAGTGAAATTGAAAAAAAAAAACGCAATTATTTTTCTTTGGGGGGGCTTCATTTTTACGCCGTGTGTCCTATGGAAAAACTTAGTTGTTATATATGTTCCTCAAGTCATAACGATTAAAACGATATGTAACATGTATAACTTTTATTGTATCTGATGGCCTGTAAAAAATTAAATCCATTGTTAACAAATGTACGTTCCTTAAAATCGCTCTATTCCCAGGCTTATAACGCTTTTATCCTTTGGTCTATGGGGCTGTGTGAGGTGTCATTTTTTGCGCCATGATGTGTTCTTTCTATCGGTACCTTGATTGCGCATATGCGACTTTTTGATCGCTTTATATTACATTTTTTCTGGATTTGATGCGACCAAAAATGCGCAATTTTGCACTTTGGGATTTTTTTTGCGCTTACACCGTTTACCATGCGAGATCAGGAATGTGATTAATTAATAGTTCGGGCGATTACGCACGCGGCGATAGCAAACATGTTAATCTATTTATTTTTATTTGTAAAATGAGAAAAGGGGGTGATTCAGACTTTTATTAGTGGAGGGGATTTTTTTATTAATAAAAACACTTTTTTTAACTTTCCCTTACAGTAATATGAAGCCCCTGGGGGACTTCTATATACACAGAACTGATCTCCCATTGAGATCAATCCTGTGTATATAATAGAGCAATGATCCATCAGATCGGTGCTCTATTATAATCGTCTGCTGCAGACCATCTGAATAGATTGCCGAGCCGGGATCAGCGTCATTCCGACGCTGAGCCCCGGCCGGCTCATTAGAACGGATCTCCCCTCCGCGATCGCATCGCGGGGGGGGAGATCCCCCACTGGATACCAGGGAGAGGGTGCACAGCTGCTATTCAAATGCAGCTGTCAGCTTTGACAGCGGCATTTGAATAGTTAATTAGCCGGCCGCGGCGATCGGCCGCGCCGGCTAATACACGCGGTCCCCTGGCTGCACTTAGCAACCGGGGACCGCGCGCTGCAGAGAGGGCTCACGCCGGGAGCCCTCTCTGTTTACTCTTAACGACGCATGACCCGTCATGCGTCGTTAAGAGGTTAAAGGACTAAATAAGGTTCAGGAGGGAAGTGTTTTTAGTAAAAAAACTGAGCTCAAGAAACAAGAGGACACAGTGAGAGGTTAGTTGGGGGAAAGATCAGAAGCAATGTGAAAAAATATTATTTTACTGAAAGAGTAGTAGATACCTGGAACAAACTTCCAGCAGAGGTGGTTGTTAAATCTACAATAACAGAATTTAAAGGGAACCAATAACGAAAAAAAACGTCCATAAAGCTAAGGAAACGTGCTGGTACATCAGCCAGCACGCTTCCTAAACATCCCCCTGTACCCCCCGTGATCCCCTCTATTAGTCAGTATTCGTACTTTTGATTAAGTCCCGCGCTGTATGTAAATCTCCGCCAAGTAGTCACGGTGGGCGGATTTAGTCATTGTCCTGGGCGGCAGGAGGCGCTGTAATCACGCCCACAGGGACGTGATTGAAAGTCGTGTGTTCCACTTACGTCAGCCGGGGCCTGCGTTCCACGTCGGCGGCGTGCTGACGTCTTCAGGGCGCTGCGCATGCGCAGTACGGAGGGAGACGAGACCGACGTACTGCGAAATTGTGAAATCTGACACCAACAGAATCAAAATAAATTATCAAGTCATCACACAGAGACCGGCGTCCTGAAGACGTCAGCACGCCGCCGACGTGGAACACAGGCCCCGGCTGACGTAAGAGGAACACACGACTTTCAATCACGCCCCTGTGGGCGTGATTACAGCGCCTCCTGCCGCCAAGGACAATGACTAAATCCGCCCACCGTGACTACTTGGCGGAGATTTACATACAGCGCGGGACTTAATCAAAGTACGAATACTGACTAATAGAGGGGATCACGGGGGGTACAGGGGGATGTTTAGGAAGCGTGCTGGCTGATGTACCAGCACGTTTCCTTAGCTTTATGGACGTTTTTTTCGTGATTGGTTCCCTTTAAACACGCCTGGGATAGACATATATCTATCCTAAGATAATAAGAAAGAAAATACTAAAAGAGCAGACTAGATTGACCCAGTGGTCTTTTTCTGCCGACAATCTTCTATGTGTCTATGTTTCTGGACCGGGCTAATTTTCGTTTTTTGCGATTTCGTTTTTTTCCTCCTTGTGCTTAAAAGGCCATAGAAGTTGCATTTTTACACCTACAGACCCACATGAGTCCTTATTTTTTGCGTCACTAATTGTACTTTGCAATGACAGGCTAAATTTTAGCATAAAATATGCTGCAAAACCAGAAAAAAAATTATATGCGCAGTGAAATTGAAAAAAAAGACGCAATTCTTTTTCTTTGGAGGGGCTAATTTTTTGCGCCATGATGTGTACTTTCTATCGGTACCTTGATTGCACATATACAAGTTTTTGATCGCTTTTTATTACAATTTTTCTGGATTTGATGCGTCCAAAAATGCGCAATTTTGCACTTTGGGATTTTTTTGTGCTTACGCTGTTTACCGGATCAGGAATGTGATAAATTACAGGATCAGGAATGTGATAAATTAATATTTTGGGCGATTACGCACGCAACAATACGAAACATGTTTATTTATTTATTTTTATTTCTAAAATGGGGAAGGTGGGTGATTCAAACTTTTATTAGGGAAGGGGATTATTTATTAATAATACAACTTTTTTTATTTTTTTTACACATATACTAGAAGCCCCCCTGGGGGACTTCTAGTATATGAACACTGATCTCTCATTGAGATCTATGCTGTATAGTTAGGCTGCATTCCCACGTTCCGTGATCCTGACGGAACACGGACGTGAAATGCATGTACCGGAGTCCCCCCCGCGCCCGGACAGCATCTGTAATTAGATGCTGGGAGCGGGGGAGACTGTATTCATAATGAATCAGCCGCGCGGTGCTGTTACTACAGCGTGGCTCTTATGAATACAGTCTCCCCCGCTCCCAGCATCTAATTACAGATGCTGCCCGGGCGCGGGGGGACTTCGGTACATGCATTCCACGTCCGTGATCCGTCAGGATCACGGAACGTGGGAATGCAGCCTTATACAGCATAGATAGATGAAATCAGTGTTCTATTGCTTTTGGCTGCTGCAATAGAATGCCGAGCCGGGATCAGCACCATTACGGCGCAGACCCCAGCCAGCACCAGACACGGCAATCTCCCCACTAGACACCAGGGAATCGGCTGCAGTAAGTCTACAGATGCAGCTGTCAACTTTGACGGCTGCAGTAAGTCTCCAGATGCAGCTGTCAACTTTGACAGCTGCATCTGAAGAATTAATTAGCGGGCACAGCGAATGGACTGTGCCCGCTAATAGCCGTGGTCCCGGGCTACATGCCGTGCCTGGGACCGCGACGGTTCAGAGCAGGGTCGCCGCGCGGCCCCAGTCTGATTCCCCCGCCCACGCGAGGACGTACAGTTAAGCCCTCTTGCGGGAAGGGGTTAATGAACTATATACACAATACTAAAAACAACACACTGCTATATACTATTAACCAATATAACTAGCTAAATCTAAACTTCTTTTGCATTGTGCATAACCCAATACCACAGAACAGACAACAAAAAGGAGGAAAAAGGGTAGGCATACAGCATCAGCCAGTAGATGTTGGCAAGGCCCAGGCACTGAATGGGCACCCTAAGGCAGCAGGGGCAATCCTCAATAGCCTAGTAGTGTGCCTGCTCAAAACAACCGGTCACTGTGATCAGCGGTCTGGCAGTTCATCTGTAGCATCTGTCAACATAAAGTAGGTCAGGTTTGATTTCAAACCCAGGTACTACATCTATGTCATCACATGGAACGCCACTACCTCATTGCCTGGAAGAACCTGGACCCCCACGCTACATCTTGCCCATAAACAACAACAGATGCAGTTACCATTGTTCAGCCCCATCTCTGCAAGTCAGCATAATACAATTTGTCATGAGACACCAATCTCAAAGTCATTAAGTTATAGGGAAAGGGTTAATGAACTATATACACTACTATATACAACACACTACAATATACTAATAATAACCTATATAACTAACTGAATGTGAGCTCCCTGGCCAGGGCCGCCGATAGGGCCAGTACAAGTGGTACTGCCGTATGGGGCCCGGACCCTAAGAGACATGGGGGGGGCCCGCCGGCCGCCGCCCCCCGTCCGCTACGCTAGGGGGGCCCTCACGGCCCCCCTTGCCACCTGTTTTTGAGCATCCCGAGAAGCTGCGGCCCGCGCAGCTTCTCGGGATGCACTGATCGCTTTGATGTTCCGCCCGCACAGTGAGCGGAACATTAAAGCGATCAGAATACAGGAGCAGGACCTGTCAGCGTCCTCCTCCTGTATTCCCTCCCATAGGCTGCCGGCACTTCATACCAGCAGCCTATGGGAGGCCGGGCCGTGACCTCTCCGGCAGGCGTGATGATGTGACGTCATCACGCCTGCCGGAAGTCCCGTCCCTGCGGCTCGCAAGATGGAGCCTGAAGAGGAGGAAGAGCTGCTGCCTGCACAGCGCAGATTAGGTGAGTAGGATGTTTGTTTTTTTAGGGGCACCTCTGGGGGCATTATTAGTTCATGGGGGCACCTCTGGGGGCCTTATTAGCTCATGGGGGCACCTCTGGGGGCATTATTAGTGTATGGGGGCACCTCTGGGGGCATTATTAGTATATGGGGGCACCTCTGGGGGCATTATTAGTGTATGGGGGCACCTCTGGGGGCATTATTAGTATATGGGGGCACCTCTGGGGCATTATTAGTTCATGGGGGCACCTCCGGGGGCATTATTAGTATATGGGGGCACCTCTGGGGGCATTATTAGCTCATGGGGGCACCTCTGGGGGCATTATTAGTATATGGGGGCACGTCTGGGGGCATTATTAGTTCATGGGGGCACCTCTGGGGGCATTATTAATATATGGGGGCATCTCTGGGGGCATTATTAGTTATGGGGGTACCTCTGGGGCATTATTAGTTCATGGGGGCCACCTCTGGGGGCATTATTAGTTCATGGGGGCACCTCTGGGGGCATTATTAGTTCATGGGGGCACCTCTGGGGGCATTATTAGCTCATGGGGGCACAGCAGGGAATCCTACATACAGGGGGCACAGCAGGGGATCCTACATACAGGGGCATCCCACACAGCGCAGTTACTATGGGAGCCTACAGGGGGGAAAAAGGAAAGGAAGCTGCTAGAAATGTGCGGAGCCTAAATTGTTTGTCTCGCAGGTTCTGAAAAGATGAAACATATCTGGAAGGAATCATAATGGAGGTCTGGGCCGGATGGAGAGGAAAAGGAAAAGTGACGCCTCAGATCAAAGAAGACGTCACCTGTGAGTCACTGTATGACACTTTTCTTATTTTGTAGAACATCATTTAGTAGGGGTGCCCCGAGGTGACATCTACTACATTATCTGTACTCAGAGATATCACTGTGTTATCTGTGGTGTTACATAGGACTGCAGGTGACATCTACATTATCTGTACTCAGAGATATCACTGTGTTATCTGTGCTGTTACATAGGACTGCAGGTGACATCTGCTACATGATCTAATCTCAGAGATATCACTGTGTTATCTGTGCTGTTACATAGGACTGCAGGAGAAATCTACTACATTATCTGTACTCAGAGATACCACTGTGTTATGTGGTGTTACATAGGACTGCAGGTGATATCAGGTGATTTCTCCAGGTTGCAGAAGTTCAAACTTCATCGTGCCCTGGTGTGCTGGTGTCTGTATACATGTGTGCTGGTGTCTGTATGTGTGTATACATGTGTGCTGGTGTCTGTATACATGTGTGCTGGTGTCTGTGTGTGAGATCAATTCTAGAGAACTGGCTCATATATCCCATTTTCCCCCGTGGCTTAAAATGTAACCTCTGTTAAACAGTTATAAAATTGTAGAACCTAAATGTGAACAAGGTGCAATTCAAATAGACACTTACTTGTATAGCTGTCTCTTGTGCTCTGTATGCAGTGCATTATATTCACCCTTGCAACGTACAATTTATAGCGTGTCTACAAGCCCAGCGGGGCTCATTATGATGGAGACTAAAACTTATACAAGAGTGGGGTAGGGGTTCCCCTGTATTCAGAATGCTGTTGAGTGCTAGGCAATGCCCCGTTTGGGGTTATTGAATTTTGAGGGTCTATGCAGAGCAGGGACACCTCTGCTGCACAAACAGGATCTCCTAGAAAGCGTTCTCACCGCCATGTATTTGCTATCACTGGCTTGGGTGAGCTAAACTAGTCTGCCTGGGGGGGGGGGGGGGTGATTTGTATATGCTCACTAACATGGAACAGCCTCATTATATTAGCCTTATCAACATATTCTATGTTAGTGAGCATACCGGGGGGGGGGGGGGGGATATTGGTGAACATATACAAATCAAACAGCCCCCCAGACCCTCGAAATTCAATAACCCCAAACGGGGCATTGCCTAGTACTCAACAGCATTCTGAATACAGGGGAACCCCTACCCCACTCTTGTATAAGTTTTAGTCTCCATCATAATGAGCCCCGCTGGGCTTGTAGACACGCTATAAGTTGTACGTTGCAAGGGTGAATATAATGCACTGCATACAGAGCACAAGAGACAGCTATACAAGTAAGTGTCTGTATGGTGACATTTAAATTGCACCTTGTTCACATTTAGTTTCTACAATTTTATAACTGTATAACAGAGGTTACATTTTAAGCAACTGGGGAAAATGGGGTATATGAGCCAGTTCTCTAGAATTGATCGGAACCAAATTATACCTCCCAGCAAGGCGTGGGGCGAACACACTATTTTTTTTTTTTATTAATGTGGGGGGCCCAGACACTTTGGTTGTATGGGGCCCCGAAATTCCTGATGGCGGCCCTGTCCCTGGCTCATTTGCATTGTCTATAACTACTACGGTGTGAATGACATCAACTGCCTGCTTCACGTCATGGAAACTGCATTGAGAAACACCATCGCTGAGGGGAGCGGTGCTACAGTCTACATGTTAACCTGAGCCCGGAGAGGGACGAAATGGTGGTGGAGCAGGAGTTAGGGCTCAAAATCTAAATTGACCCACACAAAAATAGGTCGAAACATACAAACTCTTGACAGATGTTGCCCTTGGTGGGATTTAAACCCAGGACCCCAGTGCTGCAAGGCTAGGGTGCAAACTAGAGATGAGCGAATCTGATGAATTCCGATTCGCCTCGAAATGGGCATTAAATCCTCTTGTAACGATTCACTTCGCAAATTCGCCAGACATGGCGGCCGCACCTGTTAGTCTACAGAACCGTCTTTTGGCAGGAGCAAGGGATTATCCATAATCCCTTGCGCCAGTCCAATCAGCTGCAAACCCCACTGTGATATCAGCAACCCCCTCACCCTCTATATATAAGGTGGTTTGCTTCTTGGAGGCGGCTGGTCGGCTGTGTATAGTGGACAGTAGGTTGCAGCAGGCAGTTAAAGCAGGGAGAGAAATACAGAGAGATAGGAGCAGAGAGGAGGGTGTATTGTGGGTTGTTTTCTATGGGAGCAGTGAAGCCATTGTCCATCATACCAAGTAACTGGGTGACTGTTGTTCATTATACCAAGTCACTGGGTGCTGGATGTGCATCATAGGAAGTATCAGTGAACACAGGGTCCATCTTAATAACTTGCTAGGTGCTCATTTGCCAATGTCCACTGCTGTCCTGGGAGAAAATTGGATATTACACCGCTTATCCACCACCGTCCACTACTGTCCATGGCAGAAATTGAATTATTGACATTTTTAAAAAATTTACATTTTCCAATTTGGACTCTGTCACAGCAACAGCTGTTGAAAAATTGCTACTCTGTAATAATCTTACTATTGTAGCTACTATAGTTTGCCTTTTTTAATAAAAATTCTTTGTATTTGATTTGCGAACATTCGCAAATTCACACAAATATTTGTGAACGTGAAATGAATTTCTGTGCGATTCGCTCATCTCTAGTGCTAACCACTGAGCCAACATCAGTCAGCAATCAGCTCCCGGACACTTGCCTGTGTCTCTTTAAGAGAAGTCCCCATAAAAATATTTGCCACCATAAGTATTTATATATTTTTTAAAGGTCAGGTAATGTTCTCCCTTTATACTTCCAAAAACACAATAATCCACTAGGAAATACACATAGTCAATTTGCATACTTTTAAAGAACCCTATTTAATGCCCATGGTGTAGACCAATTAAACCATTTGCAACACAAGCCACATTATCCACAGCAGCTCTATGCATTAACATAGGCACCATGAAACCCATACCCCAAAAACAGTAATATCCAGGCACAAATACCCATGGCTATGTTTCTCAAAGAGGACATTTCCTTTCTTGCTACCATAGCCGTGGGGTGTTTAGTCACTGGCACTTGTGACAAGGAATAGTAACATTCAAGTCCCATTTTTACAGAAACGCATGGTGACTGGCTGATAAATGTTATGGGAGTTTTTACAATATCACGAGGATAGTTAGATGTCACAAAATGGTTCAACAAAGGATACTTATTGTGTGAGTTTTTAATGGCTCTCATGGTTTCTTGAGTGGCATAAGATTATAGAAATGTTTCATCCTGGGTTATATATCATGGAGGATGATGTCCTCTAACTGTGATAGAACAACCTTTTAAAGCTACTACCAGCAGCAATTTGTGCTGAAAAGCTGGATACATTTCGTGTGCATTCACACTTGGATGGTTGAGGGAGCTAAATAAATTAACTGTGAGCCAAATAAATAATTTATAGTGCCAGTACTGGGACCTCAATAGATGGTACAGGTTGAATGTTTTTTAGTATTTTTGTCAAGACAGTACAGTAAACATTTACATGAACCAACTATCCAGTAATCTGACAAAGCAGGAACTCCACTGAGCAGAAACACCCCATGGCGTCTGCTCATGTTAGTTTACAGTACTGTCTTCAGGAACTTTATTGAGGGTGTTTGTACATGGATTTTCACACAGAAGCGGCCAGATTAAACTGTAATAATTTCCACATAGTGGGAGGAGGGTAGAGTTGGCTGAATTCCTGACTAGAGTGACCGAGGCCTTTTTTTATGATTGCCATTAGAGATGAGTGCAAATGGAGCATGATGGGGTCCGATCATGTGGCATTTGATTACCAGTTGGAAGCAGCCCTAGGGAGTCCTGCAAAACATGGATACAGCCATAAGCCATACATGTTACATCCTGACAGCCATAGGCCATATTCCAGGACTCCCTAGGGCTGCGTTCATCTTGTAGAACAATTGTAGAACTGCATTCAACAATGTAGAACAATTGGACCCCAACATGTTAGAGTACCCATATATCTAATTGCTATTTATTGTGCCAGCTACACAGTTAAATGACTGGTATCAGAGCAATCTTCAATGTCAGACAGAAAGCACCTGACCCCAGATGTACAGACGTCATTATCATTAAAGGAAAACTATCAGCAGGTTCGTGCAGAGGTGGCAGCAAAGAGCACCGTGTCAGTCTAGAGCAGGGGTACTCAACAACTTTTAGTGAAGGTCCACTTACCGGGGTCTATAGTCAGGTGAAGGTCCCAGCTGAACATCAGTAGGAAACCTGTTTTGTTACTTTTCACAAATGTTGTTCACCTATTTACATACAGAATTGCTGCTTATTAGTGGGAAAACTGACATTTTTTCTCTCTCACCAGCCCTTTGAAATTAGGTACAAAGCGGGTGACTGCCCTGGTAGTATATAGCCCCCCTGTGCACTCCCCCCCAGTAGTATATAGCCCCCCTGTGCACTCTCCCCTGTAGTATATAGCCCCACTGTGCGCTCTCCCCCTCCCATATAGCCCCCCTGTGCGCTCCTCTCCCCCTCCCATATAGCCCCCCTGTGCGCTCTCCCCCTGTAGTGTATATAGCCCCCTGTGTGCTCTCCCCCTCCCATATAGTCCCTCTGTGTGCTCTCCCCTGTAGTATCTCCTGTTGGACCGGCCCCCGGCTGATACGCGCTCTCTGGGGATGTCCCAGGGATTCCCTCAGCAGAGCTCGCACCAGTGACCTCAAGGTACGCCGCCGGCCTGCTCTACCGGAAGTACAGGCCAGCGTCGTACACTGAGGTCACTGGTGCGCGCTCTGCTAGGGAATTCCCGGGACGTCCCCAGAGAGCGCGTATCAGCCGGGGGCCAGGAGGCAGTGCGGTGGGGAGCGGGACGCATGGGGGCTGCCGGATCCGGGCGGTTGGGAGGTCTGACCGGGGGTCCGGACAGCTGGCCTCCACGGTCCGGGTTCGGACCGCGGTCCGCCAGTTGAGGACCCCTGGTCTACAGAGACACTGCACACCACTTCCTGCAGGGCATACAGCAGTGGATAAATACTGGAAGACTGGAGATTTTTAAGTAGAAGTAAATTACTATTTGATTTGAAATAAAAAAAAAAAAAATCTTTGCCGAAGTTCCCCTTTAACAGTTCTATTTCTGAAAAACACTCTTTCTTTACCACATTTTCCCACCCTTTTACAGTAATGATGAACCAGTTTAGCAGCTTTCTCCTCTTAATGGCCAGTAATTATTCAGGGCTTCTCCATGATCTGAGCTTGTCTTCTCTTTATATACCTAGCATATAAGATAACCTGTATGCTTACTAATTCTTATGTATTTTTTCCTTTTTCAGATGGTTATGTTAAGAGGAGATATGTTTTACAGCTGTAAGTACAGATTCCATAAAGATAAAGGGGGACTGGTATACTAAAATAAGCCCCACCCCTCTGCCCCACATCAGCACAAGCCTCTCATGCCTGACCAGGAGGAAGCCATGCCTTTGTTGTCTCACTCCCTGCCCACCCATCAGGCAGAAATGTTTCAGTGTTTCAGCTAACAGTGGGTCTCAATGGATACAGAATAATGCATTATCATCTGACTGCGTCTCTGAATCCATGGAGAGCCGACCTTCTGGATAAGCAGAGAATCTCTCCGCTGATCCAGAAGGTTCGGTGGTGACAGGTATACTTTAAACCAAATGGGGAGGATATGTCTTATTATATGTGTATGTCATTATTATAAGTATATGTACATGCCAATGTAAATGCCAATCAGCCGCTGAGGCAGGACATCACTGCAGCTGCTGAGCGCCAATAGTCAAGACAGATTGAATACCAGAGCAGAAAGTATGATTTCCCGCCCCTTTCCCCCCACCCCCAATGCCAGTGTGAAGGAGCTCTGAGGAAGGAGTCTCCCAGGAGTAGAAGGAAAGCAAGCTTACCTCTGCTCTGTCTCCTCCATTCTTAGCGCTAAGCCACAAACAGAGTCTAGAGCTCAGCAAGTTCTAGCAACTTGACACTAAGGTCTCAATTTATATGAGAGACAGCCACATTGGAGACACTTTTACCTCTGAATCCAATCTAGTACCTGTTACCCCCGCAACTAGCAAGTTACCCTCATCCTGTTCCCGTTGCTAAGGACAAGCCTAGATCACATATATGTTGATTGCAGCGGATCAGGATAAAGGCTGATTCCCATCATATAAAATATAGTATATACCTGTAGGGATCAAAATAAAGGGGGATTCCCATCATGTATAATATAGTATATACCTGTAAGGATCAGAATAAAGGGGGATTCCCTTCATATATAATATAGTATATACCTGTTTGGATCAGGATAAAGAGGGATTCTCATAATACATTGTATACCTGTAGGGTATCAGGATAAATGGGGATTCCCATCATATATAATACAGTATATACCTGTAGGGCTCGTCATGTTATATATTTTTGCACAAACAATCATTTACCAAATTTGTCTCCTTTTCCTGATATACTGCTTTTTCCCTCTCTGTTGGTAGCTCGTTGTCTAGGTTACCAACCACCACTCTGCTCTAAAAGCAGTGGTCTGGCTGGTGTATGTATAGATACAGTATATAGCGGGTAGAGGCAGGTGCAGGGTGTGCAGCAGATCGGGTAGAGACAGGAGCAGACTTTGCAGCAGAGCGGGTAGAGGCAGGTGCAGAGTGTGCAGCAGAGTGGGTAGAGGCAGGTGCAGAGTGTGCAGCAGAGTGGGTAGAGGCAGTTGCAGAGCGTGCAGCAGAGCAGGTAGAGGCAGGTGCATAGCGGGTAGAGACAGATGCAGGGTGTGTAGCAGGCCGGGTATAGGCAGGAGCAGTGCATGCAGCAGAGTGGGTATAGACAGGTACAGGGTGCACAGCAGAGCAGAGACAGGTGCAGATTGCTGAGGCACTTTGTGTCTGCAATAAGTATGCAGTGTAAACAGCCAGGGGTGGTTTAAACCATAAGCGACCTCCCTCTTGTAGAGCAAGGAGATTAGTTGCTAGAGGAGAGCTGCAGGCAGGTTAGTGTGGGTTTGTTTTGTAAATTACACATTAGGGGATGCTTACATAGTCAGGAGTTGCCTAACTTGATGGCAGGGGGTCCCAACATTATAGGGAGTGGGGTTTACAGCAGAGGGATGTTGAGTCCCAACGAAATTACAACGAACCAAGTGCCAGGGGGATTACCTTCAGGGGATGCCTACTGGGGAGGAGGGGCTAACTACCGGGGTGAGGGGGATTACCCTAAAGGGATGCCAGCATGGGGAAAACTACCTAGTGGGGGAAAACCTACAGGGTGGTGACTATCTACCAAGAAGGCTACCTAACTACCTACAGGTTGACAGAGGGACCTAACTACTATATAAAAGACACAGAGGAGGCCTAGAGCACAGAAAGGTGCTGTCTTCTATATGGTGGCACAGAGGGGGCTTATCCACTATATGAGAGTACAAATGGGGGGGGGGGTTATTACTATGTGAAGGTATAGAGGGGGGCTAAATACTATTTGAGGGCCCAAATTAAGCCCAAATATTGCACAGGAGCACAAAATACATAAGACTTCGCTACAGTATGGAGCAACACAGATGGGGAGTTTGTATAGAAGTGAGGATGGTACTGAAAGTGGGGTTAATAATAATCTGGGGCCTGATTGGTCTGTAATATGCTGTGGGCCTGATATTGGGGTCTATTATATGCTGGGGGGCTGTATCTGGGGTATATAATATGCTAGAGGTCTGCTACTGTGGTGTGTAATATGCTGGAGACCTGATGCTGAAGTATATAATATTCTGGGGCCTGATATTGGGGTCTAAAATGTGCTGGGTGGCTGAATCTGGGGTATATGCTAGAGTGTAGTGGATGGCCCAAGCAAGAGAAGTTTGATCCCGTGAATCACAGTGGAGTGCTGGCATGCAACATTGGGACGTAGTTCAGATTGGAGCTGAGCTGGAACGAGGAATGGATTGAGATCAAAATTGCTAGAAGATTGTTAGGAAGTGGTGGATAGCCAGGGAGCACAGATGTGGATGTTGACTGTCAAACAACAACTGAGGTGAGGAGGTGGAGACTATGGGGGAGATTTATGAAAGGGTGTAATTATACACCTGGTGTAAATTGCCTAGAGCAACCAATCACAGCTCCTCTTATATTTTACCAGAGCTGAAAGCTGAGCTGTGATTGGTTGCTGTGGGCATTTTACACCAGGTGTATATTTACACCCTTTAATAATTCTCCCCTATATATACCCTCAGAATAACCTGCTAGAAGACCCAGGCGCATTCCTGCCACTAGAGGGAGACTAATTTTCCAACAGGGCAGCTCAGAACAAGAGAAGCTGCCAGAAGCTGAGAGAAAGGGAGATGATCGCTAAGCAGTGCTACCCAGAGCAGTTAGGGGGTAACAGACATGTGCCGTTGCTGATACTGGGGTGTTTAATTAGCTGGAGGTCTAAAACTAGGGTCTGTAATATGCTGGAGGACTGATACTGGGGTGTGTAATATACTGGGGTGTGTAGTATGCTGGGGGCCTGATACTGAGGTGTGCAGTATGCTGGGGGCCTGATACTGGAGTGTGAAATATGCTGGAGGTCTGATACTGGGATGTGTAATATGCTGAGACCTTATACCGGGATGTGTAATATGCTGGTGGCCTGGGGTGTGTAATTTTCTGGGGCCTGATAATGGGGTGTGTAATATAAGAAGGGGGGGTTAATATTGGGGTGTGCTGGGTGTTTCATTTTGTAAGGCAAAAAATTGAAATGTTATATTTTTACAGACTTTGCTTATATGCCAGAGGATTGGATAATATTTAGAGGTTGCACACTTTGAAAAAAAAAAATATAATATATATATATATATATATATATATTATATATATATATATATATATATATATATACTGCATATGTGTATATATATATATATATATATATATATATATATATATATATATATATATATACACATATATTCATCTATATACATTTTGTCAGCCCCATATATGTTCGCTTTTGGCACAAGGCAATTGTAAGTTGATGGGCCCCATAGAATGATCTGGATATGCTTTAGCTTCTGAGCACTTACCCAGATGCAGACTTAAAAAAAAGTGCTCACACAGCTGCTAAGAGACACCTTTGGTATCTGACAGAAACAAACAAACATAGGATTAGCTTTTTTGAGAGTCTGTAAAGGAAATTATCATTATTAATTTAGAAATCAAACCTGCAAAGAGGGTAACAACCTATTTTGAAGGAGAAGACCTGAGCCATTTTGTTACTAATAAAACAATGACGTTCTTTTAATTGTTTGGAATCCACAATGTGATGGAATACTGCAGTGATTCTCTAAAAAAACCATGTGATCACGGTTTAGGTGGTCAATGATACTGCAGAAAGAGGAATTGTTCTGATAAAAAAGTTCAATAAACCGGTTAGGAAACAAACAACAAAAACAATTCTTGTTGAGGGTAGTCCAGCATCACAGAAAAGTTGTCAGCAGACAAACAAAATAAGGGATTGCTTTATTCAAAGCTGATTAATATAACACTTATTAATCTAACTGTCTAGCTTAATATTATTTTAAGTTTGTGATTTTTAGTTTTCCCAATAAAAATAATTAACCTTGAAAAATCATGTATTTTGCCCTTACAAAACTTATCAAATTGTGCAACCTCTAATATTATCCAATCTTCTTGAAATTTGGCATATATAACTTTTTCACCACTGAGACTCAGGGCATATTCCATTGCCAAGTCATATGATATTTACATCTTTGGAAAAATGAAACACCCCAATACTGGGGGTCTGATACTGGGATGTGTACAGGGGCGTAACTAGAAATGGCTGGGGCCGCATAGCAAACTTTTGATTGGGCCCCCCCCCTCCCCCCCTCGATCGACCACTACGCCATCAACACACTCAGCTCTACACAGGTTCTGTACACCATATAAATTACAGTACAGTTATATCAGGTGACTTACAGGTGACGTCTATTCTGATAAGAGTTGTTTCCTTTTCATCATCTTCTGCATCCTTCCTGGGCCATTAGAACGTCTCCGAGCCACGAAACCACAGAATCTGCCAGACAAACATATTAGACTCCTCACTCTGTCACCATCCTCATCTCTCTACACACTGCACATCTGTATTGGCCTCCTCTTCTCCCGGGGGGGGGTCCTGCGGATTCGGAGCAGCACAGGTGACGGGCTCAGCGTCTGCCGGGGAAAGTACTTCTGGCGCACGGAGCGCGCCCGCATCAGTCTAACAAGCGCTCCTGTGCCGGAAGTACAGGCCAGGGGCGGACGCTGAGCTCACTAGTACCTGTGCTCCCGGCTGGCAATATGGTGGTGGCAAGGGGGGTAGCACAGGTACCAGGGAGCTCAGCGTCCGCCCCCCGGCCTGTACTTCCGGCACAGGAGCGCTTGTTAGTGCCGGAAGTACTTTCCCCGGAAGACGCTGAGCCACACTGCGCCCGGAACCCCTGGGACACTCCCGGACCCCAAACAGCTGCAGCACCCGGGAGGCCTGCTCAGCCGCCGGGTGCTGCAGGCTATGTAAGCTCCCCTGATGCGGCAGGGCCCCGTAGCAGCCGCTACGGCTGCTACGGCGGTAGTTCCGCCAGTGGATGTGTAATTTGCTCCCTCTCTATTGTCTTAACTGTAAGGTCCATACAATGAGGACAATATAGTGAGAATTCTGGGGAAAAAAAAACACTGCTGACCAGCCACACCCCTGCAAAACGCACCCACAGTAGGCCCCACACCCACAAGAAGCCAAAGTGTCCCTGGAAAAAAAATGTCAAATGTTGGCAACTATGAGCGTATGTTATCACCTGATGGAAGAGGAATGGATAGAAATAGTTTGATGACTGACACATAAGAGATAAAAAAGCACAGATACAGTATATCATATCCACATTATCTTCTTATAACAATTCTATTTTTATATTTGCAGTGAAAAAGAAATCTATGATGATGTTGGGATCTCAGGTATGTCTTCTGGTATCATAAGAGTGGATCCCACAATCAGCTACAGTGAGCAGGGTTCTGTTCAATGAGTCTGGTTACTGCAGTTCCCACTGAAGTCAATGAGCCATGAAAACCCCATAAATAATTGATTTAAAGTGAAACCTGTTAGCTCCAATTCATGTTTCAAACGATAGAGACACATGACACCTTTCTCATATCTGTCTGCGCTTCCATACCACCCATGTATCCACTGCAGTGAATCCCTAACTTCTGCCAGCATCGTGCCTGTGCGATATGTCATCATATTAATCCTGAGACGGTTACCATACTTTTTGTATGTACTAGAACTGTGTGTTTGTCTGTATGTAGCAGGGCTGTTTGTGTATGGTGATTTAGCAGAGGTCTGTGTCTGTATATTGATGTAGTAGCACTGCGTGTGTCTGTAGGTATATTTACATAGCAGAGCTAGGTGAGTATGATGTAGCAGAGCTAGGAAGGTGTATTGTACATGCTGCAGAGCAGTGTACTGTATGTGTGGGTATAAGGTACCGTTATGGTGAAAGTTTAAGTGGACCCATTATAAATCTCCAGGGACTGTCTGCTGCTCGTTTATTGTGTGACAGATTCTGTGGATCTATGTATTATTTAACGTGAAGAAATCTGCTATGTGAAATAGTTCTTTATTATTGCATGCATTAACTGTTGTGTGCTGCTCATTTATTACAGGTTCTGGAATTATACAACAAAGAAGATAAAATTGGGTGTAATTTTTTTTGTTTTGTTTTTACTATTTATTTAATTTGATTTTTGTTTAATTTGTCATATTGGCAGCCTGCACCAAAAATGGTTTGCATTCTTCTTAACTTAAGTTTTTGATGTAAATGTAAACTGCAAAAGACTTCAAGGAAACATGGAGACTGGAAGTGTGTGTGGACATTAACAACAGCAGGATGTTATAGAGAAGGAGATGGGGATCTCCAAAATGTATGTAGGCTTGATTGGCCATGTGGCATCAGACAAATGCCAGATGGGCTGGTTCCCTCTGTGGCCGGTCCTGTCTGCCTCCTGGGCCGGGATCTCCCCCTACTTGTAGGGGGAAGGAGTAGCTGGGCCAGGAGGAATACAGGATTGGCTCTTGGAGGGCCAGTGTTGGACTGTCCAGTGCTCCAAGGCCATCCGTCAAATCCAGGACAACCTGTCCCAGATTCCCTCAGCAATTGATGAGCCAGAGCTGAGTTTCAGTCCCATCAGGCCCTGCCTTTCTGTGATAAGAATCAGGATTTCTATATAAAAAGAAAATCTGGACAGGACTCCTAGGAAAGGCAGTGACAGAATTCCTTATCCACTCCCATCCATACACTGGGAAGCTGTCAATCATTAGATGCCGGGTATACAAGGCTCTCACTTCTTTTCTAGGAGTCCCATCTGGATTTACTTTACGTTTTACTCAAAAATCATGGAGCCCAACATTGTTCTCTGTCATTTGCTGCCGTGAGGTTGTATGTACTGATCCCCTTCAGGTGATTTTTTACATTGATATATCAGCTATATGTTGGGGGTATATGCCAGGATACCATCAAAAAGATATTCCAATAACTGTGGTTAGCCATAGGATTGTTAGACGGATGTTATTTTGTACCCAATAACAGCCAGTGTTGGGTGTCGTGGCCTCATGCTGGTTTACTTTTTATTGAAAGACGCAACTGTGCAGCCCTGCAAAAAATGTATGATGACATATGTAGACTATGTTTGCTCTGTTTAACCCTATAGCTATGTTGCATTGTCTCTGTATACCCTTTTAAAGGTAAAAACTACCCATGGCATATAGTTGAAATGTGATATGAATAGCCCCCACTGATAGCAGATTCCCCCTAAATAAAGCTTCCATACATCATCATGGCATTATAGTAAAGGGTTGGTCTATCTCAGCAATTAATCTTTTTTAGCTTTATATTTTTTTTAAGCTAAAAGGTTACACAGATTTGTTATTTAAAAAATCTCCAGTCTTTCCGCACTTATCAGCTGTTGTATGTCCTGCAGGAAGTGGTCTATTCTTTCTAGTCTGACACAGCGCTCTCTGCTGCCACCTCTGTCCATGTCAGAAACCGTCTAGAGCTGGAGCAGTTTTCTATGGGGATTTGCTCCTGCTCTGGACAGTTTCTGACATGGACAGAGGGAACTGTAAGACTGGAAGAATACACCACTTCCTGCAGGATATACAGCAGCTGATAAGTACTGGAAGACTGAAGATTTTTAAAGGGGTAGTGCAGCGCAAAGCTTTTTTTGTGCACCACATGACAAAGTTATATAATTTGTCATGTGGTGCTTTTACCTGTCTTGTCATTCTTCCTCGTCATGCCCCGACCGAAAGTGCAATAGTTGTACATTTTTGTCCAGCGTGTCGGCACATAGGCCCTGCGTCAATTTTGGGACAACGCGTCATAATATGACGTTTAAGGGGCTGGCCGGGACGTCCGCCCCCTAATCAGCCCACCTTTAGGCATGTGACTGCCTCACAGCCTATTGTAAGCCTTCGGGAGGACATATGCTGATGCAGACTGTCTCTATTCGGGACCATTATTTCTTTTTCCCTCAGAAAGTGGCTTCTGCACATTCACCCTGTCATTGTGGATTACTCAGGTTAGCTTACACACTGACAGGGGGAGTGCGCAGAATCCGTGTGTCTAGGGAGCATGACAGGCTTGCTGGCTTAAGGGGTGGGTATTGCAGGGGAGAGTGTCCAGTATGAGAGGGGCGGAATAGGAGATGAGGTAGGCGGAATACAGATGAGATGGGCTGGTAGAGGGGCTGGGAAGATGACGTGGATGCGCACTGCACCATGGGAAATCTGCTGCATGCGCCGGGCAGGAAGTGAGGGACTTTTGAAAAGAGACACAAGTACAGGTTGGACAGTGGTATCGGTGGGACTTGGCTCCCGGTAGTGCGGCAGAGGCATGGTAGGACAAGGACATATCAGCACATTTGAGTGTTTTTAACATTTAGTGAGCACCGCACTACTCCTTTAAATAAAAGTAAATTACAAATCTATATAGCTTTCTGACACCAGTTGATTTGAAAGAAAAAAAAATTAATGCCAGAGTTCCCCTTTAAATTATCACTTATCTTCATAGGTGCTCATGCACCACTGCACCATTCATATGGGGAGAGGACCCTTGTTCTCTAGATCAATGGGATTTCTAGCAGTCAGATGCCTACTGATTAGATACTTAAAACAATTATCCTGAACATTAGAAAATCATTAATGTGCTATAAAAAGTCAATATATGCATAAATAAAGATTTCAATACCTTGATGTGTTTTAGTGCTTTCTTTCATCTCCACATTACGTCGGCTCACATACTGGTCGGGGGGACGGTAAGTTGTTCTCTAGCAGCCTTTCTGCTTCTTATCCTAGCAGTCTGCATCCTCATCTAGCAATCTCCAGCTCATCACATTGGCACATTGGATCCCTATGACTGGGTTCACACTACATATATTTCAGTTAGTATTGTGGTCCTCATATTGCAACCAAAACCAGCAGTGGATTAAAAACACAGAAAGGATCTGTTCACACAATGTTGAAATTGAGTGGATGGCCGTCATTTAATGGCAAATATTTGCTGTTATTTTAAAACAACGGCTGTTATATTGAAATAATGGCAGTTATTTACTGTTATATGGCGGCCATCCACTCAATTTCAACATTGTGTGAACAGAGCCTTTCTGTGTTTTTCTAATCCACTCCTGGTTTTGGTTGCAATATGAGGACCACAATACTGACTGAAATATACGTAGTGTGAACCCAGCCTTAGGCTATGTTCATACTACGTAAGTTTCCGGCCTTAGCGCGTTCCGTGTTTAAGCGGCCGGAGACTTATGTAGTTTGCGTATAATGGAAAGTATACGATGTACGGCTACACAGTTCACACTACATACGAACTTACGCCCGGATCGTACGCGGCGGCGTAAAAAATGAACCAGACCATTGTTTGCGGACGAAAATGCTGTAACTTACGCCCGTAGCGTTACATGCGGTCCCGTACGTAGTGGTGATTTCTTTATTTTTGCAGCTTTTTTTGCCGATCCAAAAGGTTCTGTGGGGTGTCCGGGGCTAGGCGAAGATTTCCAAGTAAAAGACCGCTGTCAGATCGCTACGTAGGGCGCTCGGGAAGCGTAAGTAGACTTCGGGCGTAAGTTCGCGGTCCGTACGTAGCCGGCCGCAAGTAGCGTAAATCCCCGGCCGGAGTTTACTGCGTATATGTCTGGCCGCGAAAATATACGGCCGAACATATACACAGTGTGAACATAGCCTTAGGCTGTATTCACTACTCCCTGCATAATGGCACACAATGTTGCAGTATTGCAGTGTTTTTACCATAATTTAGTATACTGGTATAAAAAATGGTGCAATTAAAAAATATTGTGGTAAAAGTTTTCCTTATTTTTTTTTTTTTTTTTTTTGCTTGTTCTGTTTAAACCATGATTGGCATAATGCGCACCATCTTACTGCAATGTCACAAAAACATGGTAAAACCGTGATTGTAGTGTGACAATATGCACTGTTAAGCAGAGAGCTGTAAGAAGGATTGTGTGCAGCATGGTTAGCAGGCAGTTCTGTCAGTAGGCAGCGCCGTTAGCAGGCAGCACGGTTAGCAGGCAGTGCCATTAGCAGGCAGTGTGGTCAGCAGGCAGCGTGGTTAGCAGGCGGCGTGCTCAGTAGGCAGCCTGGTTAGCAGGCAGTGTGGTCAGCAGGCAGCGTGGTTAGATAGCGGCATGCTCAGTAGGCAGTGCTATTAGCAGGCAGTGTGGTCAGCAGGCAGTGTGAATAGCAGGTGGCGTGCTCAGCAGGCAGCATGGTTAGCAGGCAGTGTGGTCAGCAGGCAGTGTGGTCAGCAGGCAGCATGGTTAGCAGGCAGTGTCATTAGCAGGCAGTGCCATTAGCAGGCAGTGGTGGTCAGCAAGCAGCGTGGTTAGCAGGCGGCGTGCTCAGTAGGCAGCCTGGTTAGCAGGCAGTGTGGTCAGCAGGGCAGCGTGGTTAGATAGCGGCGTGCTCAGTAGGCAGTGCTATTAGCAGGCAGTGTGGTCAGCAGGCAGTGTGAATAGCAGGTGGCGTGCTCAGCAGGCAGCATGGTTAGCAGGCAGTGCCATTAGCAGGCAGTGTGGTCAGCAGGCAGTGTGGTCAGCAGGCAGCGTGGTTAGCAGGCGGCGTGCTCAGTAGGCAGCATGGTTAGCAGGCAGTGCCATTAGCAGGCAGTGTGGTCAGCAAGCAGCGTGGTTAGCAGGCGGCGTGCTCAGTAGGCAGCATGGTTAGCAGGCAACACGGTTAGCAGGCATCATGGTTAGCGTGCAGAGCAGTTAGCAGGCAGCACTGTCTGGTTCTTAACAGTGCACAAAGAGGCCAGTGAGTGGGGAGACATAAGAAAGTGACACTGCAGACAAGCCAAAGACTATTGGACTGGAGGAAAAGAAAGACAGCAACATGTTCAATGGAGTCGACATAATGACATAAAGACTATGTGATAGATGGCACCTCATATAGAGGGCACCAGACTGCTCAGGAGGTCACATTTCTGCATTGCTTAACCTCTTAAGGACATATGACGTACCCCTACGCCATATGTCCTCACTTGCACTTCAAAGCGGCCGCGATCCCGGGTGCCGCGTGTAGCCCGGGACCGCCGCTATTAGCGGGCACGGTCTGATCGCCGTGCCCGCTAATTAGCTAATCGGAGGCAG
This sequence comes from Dendropsophus ebraccatus, assembly GCF_027789765.1. Taxonomy (NCBI): domain Eukaryota; kingdom Metazoa; phylum Chordata; class Amphibia; order Anura; family Hylidae; genus Dendropsophus; species Dendropsophus ebraccatus. The sequence goes on from NW_027208587.1 coordinate 38,344, forward strand.
CTGTCAAAGTTGACAGCTGCCTCCGATTACCGGAGGCAACGTTTCCCTGGGGTCTAGTGGGGGAGATCGCTCCTCCGGGACCTTGTCCCGGAGGAGCGATCTCCGTTACTGATGCCGGCCGGGGACGCGTCCAAGATGGCGCCGTCCTCGGCTCGGCACGCGTTCGTTTTCGGCTGCAGCAGCCGAAAGCAAACGAGTGCCGATCTCATGGATCTCTGCAGCATATATATGCTGCAGAGATCTCAATGAGAGATCCAAGTGTATATACTAGAAGTCCCCCAGGGGGGCTTCTAGTATATGTGTAAAAAAAAAAAAAAAAGTGTTGTTTATAGTAAAAAGCCCCCTCCCCTAATACAAGTCTGAATCACCCCCCTTTTCCCAGGTTTTAAATAAAAGTAAACAATAAATAAATAAATAAACATGTTTGCTATCGCCGCGTGCGTAATCGCCTGAACTATTAATTAATCACATTCCTGATCTCGTACGGTAAACGGCGTCAGCGCAAAAAAAATCCCAAAGTGCAAAATTGCGCATTTTTGGTCGCATCAAATCCAGAAAAATGTTATAAAAAGCGATCAAAAAGACGTATATGGGCAATCAAGGTACCGATAGAAAGATCACATCATGGCGCAAAAATGACACCTCGCACAGCCCCATAGACCAAAGGATAAAAGCGCTATAAGCCTGGGAATGGAGCGATTTTAAGGAACGTATATTGGTTAACAACGGTTTGAATTTTTTACAGGCCATCAAATACAATATAAGTTATACATGTTATATATCGTTTTAATCGTAACAACTTGAGGAACATGCATAACAAGTCAGTTTTACCCCAGGGCGAATGGCGTAAAAACACATTTCCCCCAAATAAAAGAAATGCTTTTTTTTCTTCAATTTCACCACACTTTGAATTTTTTTCTGGTTTCGCAGTGTACTTTATGCAAAAATTCAGCCTGTAATTGCAAAGTACAATTAGTGAGGCAAAAAATAAGGGGTCATGTGGGTTTCTAGGTGGAAAAATGCAAGTGCTATGACCTTTTAAACACAAGGAGGAAAAACCGAAAACGTAAAAAACGAAAATGGGCCCCGTCCTTAAAGGGTTAATTGGTAGGGAACGTCTTATAACAGTATATACCAGTCATGTCAAACTCTGGCCTGCGGGCCAAATCTGGCCCGCGGTGCTATTATTTTTGGCCCGCCAGCCAAATCAGAGTTTGAATTACATCTGGCCCACCATGGCTACTATAAACGAGACTATGGGGAAGGGCTGGCTACTATATAAGGGACTATGGGGAGGGCTGTCTACTATATGAGACTACTGGGGAGGGCTGGCTGCTATATAAGAGACTATGGGAAGAGCTGGCTACTAAATAAGACTACTGGGGAGGGCCGGCTACTATATAAGAGACTATGGGGGAGGGCTGGCTACTATATAAGAGACTACAAGGGAGGGCTGGCTACTATATAAGAGACTATGGGGGGTAGGCTACTATATCAGACTACAGGGGAGGGCTGGCTACTATATAAGAGACTATGGGAAGGGTTGGCTACTATATAAGAGACTTTGGGGAGGGCTGGCTACTATATAAGAGTATGGGGGAGCGCTGGCTACTATATGAGACTACGGGGGAGGGCTAGCTACTCTATGAGACTACAGGGGAGAGCTGGCTACTTAATGAGACTATTGGGGAGGGCTGGCTACTGTAGGAGACTATTGGGGAGGGCTTGCTACTATAGGAGACTATTTTGGAGGGCTGGCTACTATATAGAACACTTATGGGGGCTGGCTACTATTTGGGCACTACTGGGAGTGCTGGCTACTATGTTGGGCAATTTTGGTTTGGTTTGGCTACTACATGGGGCAATATTAGGAGGGGTTTGATTTAATTATATAGCAATTTATCATATCATTTATCATAGTGCACAGTGCTGGGAGACGCACACCACTGACAGTGCCAGGACCGCCGCATTCGCGCTACAATAATTATCAAGGTTGGCCCGCGACTTTGTCCAATTTTTTAATTTTGGCCCACTGTGTATTTGAGTTTGACACCACTGGTATATACTAACCAGGTGCCATGAGGAGTTTATACCCAAGAAGAAAGAGTTGGAATCCTCTTTTATGAGAAACACCTTTAGTTGCCTTTTGATCTTGACTGGGGTTGCAGTCTCCATATGACAACTCACATGCACTCTAGGGCCACGTTCATGCACTGTATTTTTGCAGTAAACAACGGCCTTTGTTTATTGACAGTGATCAATTACATTAAGGTGTATGGAACAACGGCCATAGTGTATACACCCTGTATACACTACAGCCGTTGTTTTCTGCGATGGCACAAAACAATTGACAGGTCTATTTTGAACGGCCGCTGTTTGGCGAAGAGCAGTTGTACAAAATAGTCTGTGCTCACAGTGCTGTACTTTACACTGTGGTCTATGGTAAAATTGGTGTGCGGGCACAACCGAATGTGCCCGCATTCCAATTAAAATCAAGCCCGGGAGGTTACATAACTCTAAGGCAAGCCAAGAGATTGATGTATGTGTACCACAACTAATTGTACATTATGGGAAGCCCAATGTACACATGGAATTTTCAGATGCTTTGTAATTTTCATAGTCTTTGTATTGTGCATGTGTCGCTGATTTGCTGTGACACTAAACCTGTTACACTATGGACTTCTTTCTTTGTATTTCTTGTACTTTGTATATTCTACAGGTAGTCTAATTATAGCAGGGCCGTCTTAACAGCATTATGGGCCCCTGGGCAGAGGTGCGAATTGGGCCCCAGCCCCCGCGGCCGCCGCCATCAAAACCCCCCCATCTTTGCAACCCCGCCCCTAGCCAGTACAATTACGTACAATAAAAAAATACAAATTATTGTTAACATAAACTTTAATTCACAACACAGTCTTTCAGCAGCGCAAAAAACAAAAAATAACCGTGCGTGCGTGCCTCACCAAACCAGACCAGGTTGGCTTCAAAGTATCCAAAAAAACGCAATGGAGACAGCACTTCCAACAGCAATCTGCAGGGTTTATTGTCACACCAGTGCAACATGTCTCATATATACAGGGAGACAACAACATGACTATTATATATGAGAACCATGTTGTCTCCCTGTATGTATACTGTATAATAAAATATACAGGGAAACAACATGGCATATATATAGAGAAGGGCAAAACAACATGTCTCATATATACAGAGGGGCAACAGCATGACTATTATATTATATTATATATGAGAACCATGTTGTTTCCATGTATACAGAATACAGGGAAACAACATGGTTCATATATAATAGTCATGTTGTTGCTCCTCTGTCTATATGAGACATGTTGTTTTGACCTTCTCTATATATATGCCAGATAACAAGCAACAAATACCACCACATACAGACTAACACCACCGCTGCTACTGACTAATCCACTGTACACAGATCACTATCACCTCATCCAGTCATATAGAGGTACCCAGCTCTACACAGGTTCTGTACACCATATACATTACAGTGCAGATACATCAAGTGACTCACATGGGACGTCTTCTCTGATCGGAGTTCTTCCCTTTTCATCTTCTTTTCCATTTGCCCTGTGCCGTTATGAGAACTTCTCCGAGCCACGAATCCACAGAATCTGCCAGACAGACATATTAGGCTCCACACTCTGTCACCATCCTCATCTCTCTACAACACTGCACATCTGTATTGGCCCCTTAAAGATAGCTCCCCCTGTATTATCCCCCATAGATGGCTCCCCCCTGTATCCCCCCCTTATAGATGGCTCCCCCCTGTATTACCCCCTTATAGATGGCTCCCCCTGTATTACCCCCTTATAGATGGCTCCCCCCCTGTATTACCCCCTTATAGATGGCTCCCCCCCTGTATTACCCCCTTATAGATGGCTCCCCCTGTAGTACCCCCTTATAGATGGCTCCCCCCTGTATCCCCCCCCGTATAGATGGCTCCCCCCTGTATCCCCCCCCCGTATAGATGGCTCCCCCCCGTATTCCCCCCTTATAGATGGCTCCCCCCTGTATCCCCCCGATAGATGGCTCCCCTGTATTCCCCCCTTATAGATGGCTCCCCCCTGTATCCCCCCCCTCGTATAGATGGCTCCCCCCTGTATTCCCCCCTATAGATGGCTCCCCCCTGTATCCCCCCCTCGTATAGATGGCTCCCCCCTGTATCCCCCCCCCATAGATGGCTCCCCCCTGTATCCCCCCCCCTCATATAGATGGCTCCCACCTGTATCCCCCCCTATAGATGGCTCCCCCCTGTATCCCCCCCCTCGTATAGATGGCTCCCCCCTGTATCCCCCCTATAGATGGCTCCCCCTGTATCCCCCCCTCGTATAGATGTCTCCCCCCTGTATCCCCCCTATAGATGGCTCCCCCCTGTATCCCCCCCCTCGTATAGATGGCTCCCCCCTGTATCCCCCCTATAGATGGCTCCCCCTGTATCCCCCCCTCTCTTGTATAGATGTCTCCCCCTGTATCCCCCCTATAGATGGCTCCCCCTGTTTTTCCCCCCTTGTATAGATGGCTCCCCCCTGTATCCCCCCTATAGATGGCTCCCCCTATAGATGGGCTCCCCCCTGTATCCCCCCTATAGATGGCTCCCCCCTGTATCCCCCCTAAAGATGGCTCCCCCCTGTATCCCCCCCTATAGATGGCTCCCCCTGTATCCCCCCTATAGATGGCTCCCCCCTGTATCCCCCCCTATAGATGGCTCCCCCCTGTATCCCCCCCTATAGATGGCTCCCCCCTGTATCCCCCCCCTATAGATGGCTCCCCCCTATATCCCCCCCTATAGATGGCTCCCCCCTGTATCCCCCCCTATAGATGGCTCCCCCCTGTATCCCCCCTATAGATTGCTCCCCCCTGTATCCCCCCCTATAGATGGCTCCCCCCCTGTATCCCCCCCTATAGATGGCTCCCCCGTATTCCCCCCTTATAGATGGCTCCCCCTGCACAGCAGATAAAAACAAACAAACACCCAACTCACCTACCAGCGCTCCCCCGTCGCTGCTTCCTCTCCTCTTCTGCCCCCGGCTGATGCGTCGCTCCCCGGGGGATTCTCAGGGAGCGCACACATCCGGAAGCTCACTGTGCGCCCAGGCCGGGACTTCCGTACAGGAAGCCCCAGCGACGCGCACTGAGGTTCCTGATGCGTGCGCTCCCTGAGAATCCCCCGGGGAGCGACGCATCAGCCGGGGCCGGATTTCCTCTTGCGACCGCAAGCAAGAAAGTGCTTGCGGTCGCAAGAGAAGGGGAAGGGGGGGCGCGCAGGGCCGTCTTACCCATTGGGCATGGGAGGCGGCTGCCCGGGGACCCCTGCGTCCTAGGGGACCCCTGCCCGCTGTGACAGCGGGCAGGGGCCCCTAGGACGCAAGGGCCCCCGGGCAGCCGCCTACCATGCCCAATGGGTAAGACGGCCCTGAATTATAGGGCTTGAAAATGCACTATATTTTCCTTCCCTTCCCCTTTCACCTCCCATCCCGGGCAGTCCCGTGCCCTATGAGCGTGGCCTAGATTGCGTATGCATTAGGCTGGCACAACCTCTCTGTCCCTCCTCCCCACCCTCCTCATCATTAGGAATGCTCCTGGCAGATTGTCTCCTATTCCCCACCTGTGTCAGCCCGGCACATGGGCTGGATCGTTAAGCCACCTATGCAATGTTAAGACAGGAGGAAATGTTTTAGTGGCATTCCTAATAATGAAGAAGGTGGGGAGGAGGGACGTAGGGGTGGTGCAAAGTTAGGGCACAGATACTTCCGTAGCCACGGGGCTGCAAGTTTAAAAGTTTTTTTTTAAGGGACAATAACTGTATCACCTGCCAAACGGACCCCAGGACAAATCTTAGATTAAAAGCAGCTATCCGAAGGTACAAGTAGTTTGAGGGGTCAGATTGTGGGTACAGAGTCGCTTTAAAGACCAAAAATTCCCCATAAAAATGAATGGCGGAATGTTCAGAAATTGAAATATCGCACACTCCCTAACCAGCCAAGCACACATGTAATAGCTGAAATATAGCAGCCAACTCACAGGTCCTTCACTGAATGCCTTAGAACATCCAAGCAGTCACATGTCCCCTATTGGCCAATAGAAGATGTCAGATCCTTACAATTTTGCCTCACTGACATAAATTTCAACAATTTGAGCAATTTTCTTTACTATCATAAAGCCGCTGAGGATTTAAGAGGTCAGTATCAGTTGCTCTTAAAGGGCCGGTACAAAAGTCACTCTTAATGGGAACGCCACCATATTCGCTCCTAAAGTTGCCTTTAAAAGGGATGGCACAACAGTTGCTCTTAAAAGAACTGTACCTCTTAAAGCTAGGGTATCAAAGGTTAAAGTTTCTCTTTAACTCCATCAAGACCGGGCCCTTTGATGCCTGTATGTCCGGGTCAAATTAATACAATGTTCCTTCCTGCCTTCTAAGAGCCATAGCGCTTTTATTTTTCCACCTACAGGGCTAGTTGGGGTTTCTTTTTTTTTGCGCCATGATCTCTAGTTTTTATTAGTATCATACTGGTGTAACAGAAAAATTTGGATCGCTTTTTATTAACTTTTTCTCTGATATAAAACTTTAAAAAATCAGCAATTTGGTGTGTTTTTTTTCTTTGTTTACGTGGTTCCCCGTGCGGGAACAATGATGTTTTATTTGAATGAATCGGACAATTCCGCACGCTACGATTTATAATAATAATAATATAATGTTTATTTGTATATATATATATATATTATACTATATATATATATATATTTTATAATGGGCAAGGCGGTATTTTAAACTTTTATTGGGAAAGGGGTTTATAAGGTTTTTTATACTTTTAAAAACTTTTATTACAATTTTTTTTACACTTTTTTTTTTCACTTTAAATATGCAATCATTAGATTGCAGAAACAGATCTATGCTATGCCATAACATAGCATAGCATAGATCAGTGTTATCGGCTATCTATGCATAGAGCAGACTCTATACATAGAACGTCGATCTGAACAGGACGAGGTAAGTGACTTACCCCCGTCCATGGCATGGCTGCGGGGGTCCAGATCACTCAGTGAGAGGAGCTTGTCCTGTCACTGAGTACCTTAAACACACCGCAATCACTATAGATCACAGTGTTTAAGGGGTTAATGGCAAGCAGCTGCCTGTCATTACCCTCGGCTCCCTGGACTCACTGCTCTCACTGCAGCGGTCCCCCACACATCAAACCCCCTGAAGTCAGGAATGTATATGTTTATTCCTACTGCACAGGGTATGGTGCAGTAGGAACGTATATAGACATGTTACTGACGTGTGGGGGTTAAAGAGACTTTGTACACACAATCTGCCCCCCCCAATCGCTTGTACCCTCAGATAGCTGCTTTAAATCTAAGATCTGTCCTGGGGTCCGTTTGGGCAGGTGATGCAGTTATTGACCTAAAAAAACTACTTTTAAACTTGCAGCCCTGTGCCAAATTGGCGTGGCCTAGAGTATGTGTGCCCAAGGCCTTGCACCACCTCTCCATCCCTCTTCCCCACACTCCTTATCATTAAAGGGGTAGTGCGGCGCTAAACAATTATTCACTAAATAACACATTACAAAGTTATACAACTTTGTAATGTATGTTATATTAGTGAATGCCCCCTTCCCCGTGTTTCCCCCCCACCCACGCTACACCCAGAAGTGTAGTGCTCTATACTCACCTGATCCGTGTCGACCCCCGTCCGCCATCTTGTGACAATGATGTAATCTTCGGCACGAGGGACGGTCGGAGCGGTTCTGGCCGGCTGCCCGAAGATTACATCATTGTTGCAAGATGGCGGATGGGGGTTCGACACGGATCAGGTGAGTATAGAGTACTACAGGGAAGGGGGCCATTCACTAACATAACATACATTACAAAGTTGTATAACTTTGTAATGTGTGTTATTTAGTGAATAATTGTTTAGCGCCGCACTACCCCTTTAAGAATGCCCTGGGCAGTATTTTTCCTATTTATCACTTTGTGTGAACACTGCACATGGGCCTTAACAATCCAGCATATGTGCAGTGTTCACACAGGTGATGAATAGGAAAAAACCTGCCCAGGGCATTCCTAATAATGAGGAGGGCGGAGAGGCGGTGCAAGGCATGGGCACACACACTCTAGGCCACGCCAATTTGACACAGGGCTGCAAGTTTAAAAGTTGTTTTTTAGGACAAGAACTGCATCACCTGCCGAACAGACTCCAGGACAGACCTGGGATTAAAAGCAGCTATCTGAAGGTACAAGCGGTTTTGGGGGGGTCAGATTGTGGGTAGAGAGTCGCTTTAAGGGAAGTCACTGTAAAAAGCACCTTTCAAGCACTATGTAATATTATTTATTTTCTTATTGAGCAAGACTGAAAAACTACAAAATGATCATCAAAGTAAAGTTCACCTGTTTTAAAATACATTAAATGGAATACATGATGACGTGATGGAAATAGTTTAATCATATAGATTTTTTTTTCCATATGAAAACAATCTAGAGTCTCTAGGAGGAAGGAAGAACTCCATATCTTGTCTGCAAACTCTGTCTCTGTTGCATTTTCTCTGTTTGCTTTTCATGGAATGCAGCTACTGTAAATAATATATAAATATATATTTGGCGTGAGCCGGACTGGGACTGAAAAGCAGCCCTGGCAAACACACCCCACCAGCCCACATACAAGTCTCCCTGCACCCATTGCACCAACTGTGCCACGCAGAAAAAGTTTCAGATATAATCAGATACCAGGTGTACGCAGGTGCTGAAAAGTATTATCACCCTGCAGACTATATAAGAGTATAGAGCTGTAATCAGACACAAAATACAGAACAATTATAGATCATCTGTTTGCTCTCCTGTCATCTGTCCTATGTTCATATTAATAAAGGCCAAAGTATTCTGCACTGTAACTATTCTTCAGGAAAAGCAGAGAGCCCCAGGAGAGTGTTTCATCTTATGGCCATGTTTACAACAACGTATATTTATCATAAATCACGGCCATTGTTGCAATTTGCAACAATGGCCGTTATTTATGCGAAAACAAATTGAATTGGAATGTATGGAATGCCGTCCGATGCGTATACACAAATTGAATAGCGGCAGCACAGACAAGCCAGTTCACACAATGGAGTGTGCGGCTTCTGGCCATACGCTCCATTGTGTGCAGCGAGGAATTGGGACTCAGGCGTACAAGGGTGCCCCCGCATCTGAATTCACCAGAAATAAAGATCATTAGTAACACCGGACGTTCTGTGCCTCGCCCAGGTCACAGAATGGCCGGTGTTATACCATATGTGAACATGGCCTAAAGTTACACTGCTGAAATAATTCAGGGCATCTTTCCTCCCTACCTTTGTATTGTGCAGTTTCCCCAGTTTATTCTTCCTGAAAATGGTTCCCCTGGTCCCTAATACACTGACCCATCCAATAATGGGGACACATCTTATTAAGCAGAGGATTGGTAACAACCAGACGTCAGTCAAGCCTGGGATACACAGGGCGTTATAGAATGTTATATTTCTGTGTCACTCTCCATCAGGGGCTGGCTGGCAAATTTTAGCCTGGGGGGCTCACCGGCCACTTTATTAGGTACACCATGCTAGTAACGGGTTGGACCCCCTTTTGCCTTCAGAACTGCCTCAATTCTTGGTGGCATAGATACAACAAGGTGCTGGAAGCTTCCTCAGAGATTTTGGTCCATATTGACATTGATGGCATCACACAGTTGCCGCAGATTTGTCGGCTGCACATCCATGATGCGAATCCCTCTTTCCTTCCACCACATCCCAAAGATGCTCTATTGGATTGAGATCTGGTGACTGTGGAGGCCATTTGAGTACAGTGAACTCTTGTCATGTTCAAGAAACCAGTCTGAGATGATTCTAGCTTTATGACATGGCGCATTATCCTGCTGAAAGTAGCCATCAGATGTTGGGTACGTTGTGGTCATAAAGGGATGGACATGGGTCAGCAACAATACTCAGGTAGGCTGTGGCATTGGCAACGATGCTCAATTGGTACCAAGGGGCCCAAAGAGTGCCAAGAAAATATTCCCCACACCATGACACCACCACCACCAGCCTGAACCGTTGATACAAGGCCAGGATGGATCCATCTTTCATGTTGTTGACGCCAAATTCTGACCCTACCATCCGAATGTCGCAGCAGAAATCGAGACTCATCAGACCAGGCAACGTTTTTCCAATCTTCTACTGTCCAATTTCGATGAGCTTGTGCAAATTGTAGCCTCAGTTTCCTGTTCTTTAGCTGAGCGGAGTGGTTCTGTATGGTTCTGTATAGGTGTATATTGTGTTCTGTATGGTTCTGTATAGGTGTATATTGTACTTTATGGTTCTGTATGAGTGTATTTTGTTCTGTATAGGTGTATATTGTTCTGTATAGTTGTATATTGTACTATATGGTTCTGTATGAGCGTATTTTGTTCTGTATAGGTGTATATTGTTCTGTATGGTTCTGTACAGGTGTATATTGTTCTGTATAGGTGTATATTGTTCTGTATGGGTGTATATTGTTCTGTATGGTTCTGTATAGGTGTATATTGTTCTTATGGTTCTGTATAGGTGTATATTGTACTGTAGGGTTCTGTATGAGTGTATTTAGTTCTGTATAGGTGTATATTGTTCTGTATAGGTGTATATTGTTCTGTATGGTTCTGTACAGGTGTATATTGTTCTGTATATGTGTATATTGGTTCTGTATGGGTGTAATGTTGTTCTGTATGGTTCTGTACAGGTGTATATTGTTCTGTATAGGTGTATATTGTTCTGTATGGGTGTATACTTGTTCTGTATGGTTCTGTATAGGTGTATATTGTACTTTATGGTTCTGTATGAGTGTCATTTGTTCTGGTATAGGTGTATCTTGTTTCTGTAGAGTTTGTATATTGTACTATATGGTTCTGTATGAGCGTATTTTGTTCTGTATAGGTGTATATTGTTCTGTATGGTTTCTGTAGCAGGGTGTATATTGGTTCTGTATAGGTGTATATTGTTCTGTATGGTGTATATTGTTCTTATGGTTCTGTATAGGTGTATATTGTTCTGTATGGTTCTGTATAGGTGTATATTGTACTGTAGGGTTCTGTATGAGTGTATATAGTTCTGTATAGGTGTATATTGTTCTGTATAGGTGTATATTGTTCTGTATTGGTGTATATTGTTCTGTATGGTTCTGTACAGGTGTATATTGTTCTGTATAGGTGTATATTGTTCTGTATGGGTGTATATTGTTCTGTATGGTTCTGTACAGGTGTATATTGTTCTGTATAGGTGTATATTGTTCTGTATGGGTGTATATTGTTCTGTATGGTTCTGTATGGGTGTATATTGTTCTGTATAGGTGTATATTGTTCTGTATGGTTCTGTATGGGTGTATATTGTACTGTATGGTTCTGTATGAGTGTAAATTGTTCTGTATAGGTGTATATTGTTCTGTATGGGTGTATATTGTTCTGTATGGGTGTATATTGTTCTGTATAGGTGTATATTGTTCTGTATGGTTCTGTACAGGTGTATATTGTTCTGTATAGGTGTATATTGTTCTGTATGGGTGTATATTTTCTGTATGGTTCTGTATAGGTGTATATTGTTCTGTATGGTTCTGTATAGGTGTATATTGTACTGTAGGGTTCTGTATGAGTGTATTTAGTTCTGTATAGGTGTATATTGTTCTGTATAGGTGTATATTGTTCTGTATAGGTGTATATTGTTCTGTATGGTTCTGTACAGGTGTATATTTTTCTGTATAGGTGTATATTGTTCTGTATGGTTCTGTACAGGTGTATATTGTTCTGTATAGGTGTATATTGTTCTGTATGGGTGTATATTGTTCTGTATGGTTCTGTATGGGTGTATATTGTTCTGTATAGGTGTATATTGTTCTGTATGGTTCTGTATGGGTGTATATTGTACTGTATGGTTCTGTATGAGTGTATTTTGTTCTGTATAGGCGTATATTGTTCTGTATAGGTGTATATTGTTCTGTATAGGTGTATATTGTTCTGTATAGGTGTATATTGTTCTGTATGGTTCTGTACAGGTGTATATTGTTCTGTATGGGTGTATATTGTTCTGTATGCTTCTGTATGGGTGCGTATAGAGAAGGTTGTGTTTTGTACGTTTGTTAATAAACTTGGCTGCTGTGGCCAAAACTTTTCCAAAGAACCAGGTCTTTGTCTTCTTTTGGGAAGGATGGAAGGGGGGTGGTATGTTGGAAAGGGGGAAGGGGTAGAGGTAATGGAGGGATCAGCTTTCCCATGTCATGTTCTGTATGGGTGTATATTGTTCTGTATGGGTGCCTTTTGTTCTGTATGGTCTGTATGACCGTATATTGTTCTCTATGAGTGTGTATCATCCTGTGTGGGGGGGCACAGCAGTCTGAAGTGTGTGTGTGTGTGTGTGTCTGGGCGGGGGGGGGGGGGGGGGGTGGGGGGGGGGGGGGGGGGGGGGGGGGGGGGGGGGGCAAAGCAGCCTGAAAAGTGTGGGGGGGGGGGGGGGGGGGGGGGGGGGGCCTGGTGGGGGGTGGGGGGGTGGGGGGGGGGGGGTGGGGGGGGGGGGGCACAGCAGCCTGAAAATGTGTGTGTGTGTGGGGGGGGGGGGCACAGCAGCCTGAAGGGGAGAACACAGCAGTCTGGGGGGAGGCTCACACAGCAGCATCAATTCAGGTGCAGAGGGGCAATGCAGCCTGTGGAAGAGGGTGCAGCTATAGGGGGTAAAGGGCAGCAGCTACAGGGGGTTGGGGGAACAGATGCTAGTGTGTGTTTGGCCTCTGTCAGCCCAGCTCAGCAGACAGCCCTCTCCTCCTGTTCCGACCTCCCTCCTATCTACAACCCGAAGTACCTGCATTTATAGCTGCTGAGCAGAGAGCAGGACAGGAGGAGGATGGTCAGGAAGCAGGAGCCTGTAGCTGGAGGACGCTGTGTAGCTGGAGGTTAGCAGCCAGCCTCTCCTCTCCCACACTGTGTAATACAGGAAGTCCGGGCAGGAGGAACATGGGACGGTACACAGGGGGGGGGCTTAACGGGGCGGGGAGCAGCTTCAGCTGCCACTGGCATCACAGACCGGCCCTGCAGTACAGGCAGAGAGGAGAGCGCTGGGGCGGTAAGCAGCCTCAGCACGGCCCTGTAATGTACTGGGGAAGGCCGGCCCGGGGGCAGATGCCACCCTGCCCCCCGCCCCAGCCCGCCCCTGGTGAAAATACAGAAACCCTAGTTTCTCAGCATCTTGTATTGTAATCAGTATGATGGAGGTCACCCAGCTTTCTCACCATCTTATACTCAGTATGATGGAGGCACCCAGCTTTCCCAGCATCTAGTACTTAGTATAATGAAGGTCACCCAGCTTTCCCACCATCTTATACTCAGTATGCTGAGGTCACCCAGCTTTCTACCCTTCTTATACTCAGTATGATGGAGGTCACCCAGCTTTCCCAGCATCTTATACTTTAATGATGTGGTCACCCAGTTTTCCACCATCTTATACTCAGTATGATGTGGTCACCCAGCTTTTCCAGCATGTTATACTCAGTATGATGGAGGTCGCCCAGCTTTCCCCAGCATCCTATATTCAGTATGATGGAGGTCACCCAGCTTTCCCAGGATCCTATACTCAGTATGATGTGGTCACCCAGCTTTCCCAGCATCTTATACTCAGTATGATGTGGTCACCAGCTTTCCCAGCATCCTATATTCAGTATGATGGAGGTCACCAGCTTTCCCAGGATCCTATACTCAGTATGATGGAAGTCACCCAGCTTTCCCAGCATCTTATACTCAGTATATGAAGGTCACTCAGCTTTCTGCCCTCTTATACTTAATATGATGTGGTCACCCAGTTTTCCCACCATCTTATACTCAGTATGATGTGGTCACCCAGCTTTTCCAGCAGTTATACTCAGTATGATGGAGGTCGCCAGCTTTCCCGCATCCTATATTCAGTATGATGGAGGTCACCCAGCTTTCCCAGGATCCTATACTCAGTATGATGTGGTCACCCAGCTTTCCCAGCATCTTATACTCAGTATGATGTGGTCACCCAGCTTTCCCGCATCCTATATTCAGTATGATGGAGGTCAACCAGCTTCCCCAGGATCCTATACTCAGTATGATGGAAGTCACCCAGATTTCCCAGCTTTTTATACTCGTATGATGTGGTACCTAGATTTCCCAGCTCTTGTACTCAGTATGATGTGGTCCACCAGCTTTCCCACCATCCCACATGCCTCAGGGAGCTGCACAGTAAATCTATACTGTGCAGCTGAAAACCATATTAGCACAACTGTTGCTAATTGGTTTCCTTTAAAGAAGCACTCCGGCCATTACCTATTATTGCGCTCCCCATATCAGTGCAGGGGACGGTAGATGGCAACCCCGGACCTGTACTTCTGCAGCGGCGATGTTCCGACAGTTCGGATAATGTCTCCAGCCCTTAGTCATTGTGACCAGGGAATTCCTACTGCTCTGTGTGAAGGGGCCAGAAGTCACTTTCTCAATGTAAGTCTATGGGACTATGGTTCAGTGTCAGTGCTGAGGCGTCCATATACTTATACAGGAAAGTACGTTCTGACCCCTTCACAGGAAGTAGTAGGAATTCCCTGGTCACAAATGACTAAAGGGCGATTGTGTTATCCGAACTGTTTAGAACAATTCCGCTGGAGGAAGTCAGGTCCGAGTGGCATCTACGCTCCTCGCCACTGTTGTGGGGAGCGTAATAATAGGTAAGGCCAGAGTGGTACTTGAAGGAGGGCCGCTAGCGGCTACTCATGGGCCACTGCTGTGTGCTTGCCCCCCAGGCTAAAATTTGCCAGCCAGCCCCTG